>NC_048588.1:30475981-30695981 GCF_013265735.2 Oncorhynchus mykiss
CGGACATGTTTGTTGTCATGTTGGGTTCGGTGAAATTCATATAAAAAGCTAGCCCTAGATTAAAGGTGTCATTAAAACCTGAGGGAAAAACGTGCCTTGGAGGAACGGAGGTGTATCTTCACGCAAGAAAGAATAGTATGTTTTCCGGTAGAGGGCGCTAGTATGGGGCATTTGGTAGTGGACGAGGCCAAATCGTTTTTCTCTCCCACGTAAAACGACGACGAGGGTGTGGACACTGGGGACGTAGACAGTCTGCTTCAATCCCAGTATAACTAACTATTTCTCAGTCGAATTATCTATGCTGTTTGAATCCATCGGGTAAGTAAAACTAAGTGTATTTTTTACATTGATGTATTCACACTTAAATCGTCCTATTTCTCGGGTTTGTTTGCTGTCGAGATTGCTAGATTCAGGCATCTGGTCTGAAGTCAAAGAAGAAGGCGAGGAAAAAGGGACTGGCCAAAGAAGCGTCAACTAGTAACAAACTGATTGAAACTTCTTCAACGGTCTCCCTCCTTACGGGGCCTTTATAATGAAACTGTGTATAACTTGTTGTGAAACAAAGTTGTTAGGTACTTAGGACAGTAACTAGCCACAGTATAGCATTGGACTTTTTCAGCAGCCTATTCTCTTACACGGGTATCCAAAACGTTTAAACTACTGCTAACGTTACTAGCCAGCAAGCTATCTGGAAAGCCGGGTAAGAGCAGCGGGCCAGCTAGCTTAGTGGCTAGCTATGACAAGTTCATGTTGGTCTGTCTTTAGCTAGTAATTCCTGATTGTGGTTCACACAAGAATACACGTTCTTTGAACACTGTAACTTACACAGAGTAACATTTGGATTAATCCCAAGCTAGTTATATGGCTATAGCCAACTAGTAATTGCCAACTAGTAATTGCATACTCTGTCAGGTAAATTAGCTAGCTTTATGGTATTAGCTAACGTTAGTCAAATGGCATTTGGAACGCTCCCTAACAGCCACAGCTCATGCCATGGGTCTCATGGTTTATTTATCTGTATGCATGTAAGCTAATATCCAGGAAACGTGTTTAGCATTAATATGTGACCTTGGCTTTACCAATACATTCATTAATCTATGAAGTTAGAATCAGTCTTCACTAAAACAAAAATGATCAATTGTATGTAGCCTAGCTATGTAACCCACAGTACACCACAAGGCATATGCATTGACTTTCTTTTATTTTACAGTTTTTATTCTTCTAGTCCTGAGAAGCCTTAAGGAAATTGTTCAAACAGGGTTTCAAAATGTACTGGGTTACAGCACAGCTTGTCATCTGTCCCAGAACAGATGGTTTGAGTCACGACCAGGTGTTGGGTCAATCACAACATCTATTAGTCTATGCATTGGTTGGAAGTTGAAACAGTGTTCCCTATCATGCTTAGAATGTATTTAAAAGCATGTAGTTATATCCGGTGATTATCATCCTTCTCATGTTTGTCTTTTCAGATATGTGCCACTGGTTCGCTGTAGTGTAGCTGTACGTCTCCTGTCTTGTCCCTGACTGTAGCTGTTCTCTCCTTTGAGGGACGAATGCACTCCAGGCCACCCCTGAATTCCTTTGGCTGCCTCCCTTGTGTATTCCAGTTCTCACACTCCAGTCCCATCACCGCCTCTCAGTGTAAGTTAACAGAAGAAGCCGAGTGAGCCACCATGGATGATATTTTTACCCAGTGCCGGGAAGGCAACGCAGTAGCTGTTCGCCTGTGGTTGGACAACACAGAGAATGACCTGAATCAGGGGTAAGTCTAACTTATCAGTACTTTTTAAAATACATTTTTATTGTGCTCAGAGCGTCTCAAAAACAACTTTCAGATGTTGAATTGCATTGTAAAAGGATGTTATGTCACCTGCTATCAAGTCTCAGTATCAAGTCTCAGAATCATGCATGTATATAGGCATCACAGCAACTTGTGACCAGCTATCAATTGGACTCACCCGTAGATGTCAAAATAGGTTGTCACACCCAAATGTTGGCCTGCTCAGTCATTATTCCATAGCAAAATACACAAATGACACAGTTGCTTGGAGGAGTCATTCAAGGGATTCAGATTTAGGCAATAAATACTTTTACGTCTGTTCTTCGCCAATCCCCTGTGATGTTATGAGCCTTGAGTTGTGTGCCGATAATTAGTTCCACACAGCTGAAACGGGAAAGCTTCCAGAAATGTACAGAGACCCACCACATCCTCCCATGTACAACGAGAGGACATGGATCTGTTTTGGTTTACTAGTACATAAAAAGCTGATGGCAAATATTGCTGGGTAATTAATTGCACAGTCATCGTCTTTCTTTTGATGTTGTCGTCGAGGACTGTGAGGGTTGTTTGTTGCTGGGCTCCCAGCCAGCCCGACTCCCCAACTCTGTGTGAACTTGACCTGAGATTGGAACCCACTGCTTTCCGAACACATGACTTGGCCTGGTATGGGAACTTTAAATGAAGCTAAAGGATGGCAGATGTCTTGGATATGTTTTCTCATTACCACTGCCCTGAAATCTGTTTGTTGACTACCTATTTGTATTAGGTTACTGGGCAAAGAACGAGCAAAGATGCTACAACTACAAAAATAATTGGTGCTTCCTGACTTAGCTATTTTTGTGTGGCTGTTTTCATTTGACTCTATTATAGACTGCTAACCTATAGCCTAGCTCTAATGGTTGCATTTGGAGGTCCATTAGAAAGCAGGCTTCATCATGCATCCTGGCCTCTTCTACTGTAAATATCCTCGGGTGACTCAGTAAAGGGAAACTTGGCTGGGCTTGTCCCCACTGATGGAACTCAGACATTTCTGGAGGAGGGTGACATGAGTTCTATATTCATGCCTATCTCTGCATCCAGATAGAACTATAGAGACATATAATTGTTGCCCCCAGGGAATGCTGTCTGAAGCTGTTTATCTCACTCTCATGCGGAGGCTTGATTGTTGACTACCTTGCTTAGACATTACAGAGCATTATGCTGAGATATTTTGACCAGCTTTCATTGTTTTTTTATTTGTGTTCATACTGTTGTAAGTAGCCTATGGTATACAGATGCATGGATTGTATTTGTGTGAGTGTACACGGCCACTCGAACACGTGGCCCTTCTCCATTAGCTGATTGCCTGTTAAGTCCTCCTTATTGGTCAGGGTGATGTATATTTTTCCCCGTGGGGAAGACACTTCCATACTGGGCCTTTTAGCCCCTGCTATAACTGATTGCATGGGTTTTTATAGCCGACTGTACAAACATCCACATCTTCCCTGTTGAATCCCACCATGTCCTATATATCCCTATTCCACACTTTCTCAGTTACTGCTAGTTAAAGTAAAGGTGATTGTGAGCTCCTTTCTGTGTCCGTGTGGGTGCAAAAATGTAAATGAAAGATGCAGTGTAGTGGAATGCTAAATGTCCTTACAAGGAATAACACGCAAGCCTCTGGGGAACGGTCTACAACCCTCCAAAAATGAGCATGTGAAAAGGGGAGTAGTGTAAGCCAGGGAATTGTTGTGGGCTGGACATAGGAAACAAATGTGTGTGTGACAGGCAGAGAGAGAATTCTCCTGTGTGTCTGTGTGGGGCAGCTTTAAGACAGGCAGAGAGAGAATTCTCCTGTGTGTCTGTGTTGGGCAGCTTTAAGACAGGCAGAGAGAGAATTCTCCTGTGTGTCTGTGTTGGGGCAGCTTTAAGACAGGCAGAGAGAATTCTCCTGTGTGTCTGTGTTGGGGCAGCTTTAAGACAGGCGGAGAGAGAATTCTCCTGTGTGTCTGTGTTGGGGCAGCTTTAAGACAGGCAGAGAGAGAATTCTCCTGTGTGTCTGTGTTGGGGCAGCTTTAAGACAGGCAGAGAGAGAATTCTCCTGTGTGTCTGTGTGGGGCAGCTTTAAGACAGGCAGAAAGAGAATTCTCCTGTGTGTCTGTGTGGGGCAGCTTTAAGACAGGCAGAGAGAGAATTCTCCTGTGTGTCTGTGTGGGGCAGCTTTAAGACAGGCAGAGAGAGAATTCTCCTCTGTGTCTGTGTGGGGCAGCTTTAAGACAGGCAGAGAGAGAATTATCCTGTGTGTCTGTGTGGGGCAGCTTTAAGACAGGCAGAGAGAATTCTCCTGTGTGTCTGTGTGGGGCAGCTTTAAGACAGGCAGAGAGAGAATTCTCCTGTGTGTCTGTGTTGGGCAGCTTTAAGACAGGCAGAGAGAATTCTCCTGTGTGTCTGTGTGGGGCAGCTTTAAGACAGGCGGAGAGAGAATTCTCCTGTGTGTCTGTGTTGGGGCAGCTTTAAGACAGGCAGAGAGAATTCTCCTGTGTGTCTGTGTGGGGCAGCTTTAAGACAGGCAGAGAGAGAATTATCCTGTGTGTCTGTGTGGGGCAGCTTTAAGACAGGCAGAGAGAATTCTCCTGTGTGTCTGTGTGGGGCAGCTTTAAGACAGGCAGAGAGAGAATTCTCCTGTGTGTCTGTGTTGGGCAGCTTTAAGACAGGCAGAGAGAATTCTCCTGTGTGTCTGTGTGGGGCAGCTTTAAGACAGGCGGAGAGAGAATTCTCCTGTGTGTCTGTGTTGGGGCAGCTTTAAGACAGGCAGAGAGAATTCTCCTGTGTGTCTGTGTGGGGCAGCTTTAAGACAGGCAGCCCAGTTATGACCATTTTTTTGGTTTTCACTAGTTGGTCTTTTGACCACACCCATGAAAGACAGGAACCACACCCGACACTCTGACAAAACCTCCTCAGTCTGGGGAGGACAAGGGGACACATCAGTCAGGAGAGAGCCATTCTGACATGACCCCTACTAATACTCTGTGTAACAGAGATGACGGTGTGGATGGGTTAGTTAGTAACTTCCTCTCTGGTGAGAGTGGCAGGGGCCACGTTGACAGAGACGGGGGTCCAATCCTGCTTTCTTGTGCTGTTCATTGCAGCTACCAAAGCGTCATTGTGTCCACACCTAGGAGACGAGAACATTCTACTGTTAACAGTATCCTCAAGGTAAACTGCATGGGAGGAGCCATGTATGCAGTGCAGCAAAACACAGTCCCACACAGAGCACTGCCAGATGTTTTACTGCACAGTTTCTTCCAGTGCAGTTGCAAAAACTATCAAGCGCTATGATGAAACTGGCTCTCATGAGGACCGCCACAGGAATGGAATACGCAGTTAACTCTGCTGCAGAGGATGAGTTCATTAGAGTTACCAGCCTCAAAAATGGCAGCCCAAATAAATGCTTCAGAGTTCAAGTAACAGACACATCTCAACATCAACTGTTCAGATGAGACTGTGAATCAGGCTTTCATGGTCGAATTGCTGCAAAGAAACCACTACTGAAGGACACCAATAATAAGAAGAGACTTGCTTGGACCAAGAAACGCAAGCAATGGACATTAGACCAGTGGTAATCTGTCTTTTAATCTGATGAGTCCAAATTGGAGATTTTTGGTGAACCGATCTCTATGTGTAGTTCCCACCGTGAGGCATGGAGGAGGTGGTGTTATGGTGTGGGGGTGCTTTGCTGGTGACACTCAGTGATTTGTTTAGAATTCAAGGCACACTTCATTTCATGTGTTATTTTATAACTTTTGACTTGTACCTGCATGCATGCATACATACTGAACAAAAATATAAACTCAACATGTAAAGTGTTGGTTTCATGAGCAAAAGACATCCAAAAAATGTCCCATATGCAAAAAAAAAAGTTGTTTACATCCCTGTTAGTGAGCATTTCTCCTTTGTCAAGATAATCCATCCACTTGACAGGTGTTTTATCAAGAAGCTGATGCAACAGCATGATCATTATACAGATGCACCTTGGGCTGGGGACAATAAAAGGCCACTCTAAAATGTGCAGTTTTGTCACACAACACAATGCCACAGCTGTCTCAATTTCAGCCATTTAGTTTCTTTCTTGTTTCTGACTGAAAAGTTCTGTTAATGAAATCCTTAATTTGTTTATGAAAAACATTTGCTATTCACTCAACCCTTGCTCTCTATATGTGAAACATGTAAGCATCACATGCATCTGACCAATACGGCCTGAACTATAGCCTAACATAATCACACCAATAAATTGGTTTTATACTGTGAACACAGTGTGACGTGAAAAATACATTAGAAACGGGCAAATGTTTACTGGTTGCGCAGGACGGAAAGGGGAAGTCAGATCTGTGGAAAACATATGACTTAGTCGTGGAAATGACTGGAGATCAAGAAAGGGGAGGGTATAGGATCAAGCCTTTTGTGAGTATTATGTGTGCCAAACAGTTGTTGTTAGATTAAAATATAACTTTCTGACCATCTCCCTCTGGCTGTCCCTCACACTGACCAACTGTGTAAGCAACAGTAAATAAGTCTACCAGAGTCTGTTTTAACAATAAATATATATATGGCCTTTATTACAGCATAAAAAACAGTTGCATGCATTTGTGAATTGTGGTTTATTGTTTAGGCTAATTATTCAAAGCTCCCTTTGTTATTACATTTTAAAACTAGAATGCTTGATTGCATTTCAATGCATGAATGTCTCTGTATGCTGTGTGATGCATGAATGATTGATACAGTAGTCTATATATTCAAGTATAGGCTTTGGACTAAACAGGTTGCGCTCTTAGGCCTACAGCTCGATGGTGGTTATACAAGGATGCTATACCAAGCCTACTAATGATAACGACATTACTTAATAATATTATTATTATAATAATGATCATAATTGTAATAACAATAAGGAGATCAAGAAAAATGGGAGCATAGGAGCAAGAGCTGCATGCATACAGTGCCTTGCGAAAGTATTCGGCCCCCTTGAACTTTGCGACCTTTTGCCACATTTCAGGCTTCAAACATAAAGATATAAAATTTTATTTTTTTGTGAAGAATCAACAACAAGTGGGACACAATCATGAAGTGGAACGACATTTATTGGATATTTCAAACTTTTTTTAACAAATCAAAAACTGAAAAATTGGGTGTGCAAAATTATTCAGCCCCCTTAAGTTAATACTTTGTAGCGCCACCTTTTGCTGCGATTACAGCTGTAAGTCGCTTGGGGTATGTCTCTATCAGTTTTGCACATCGAGAGACTGACATTTTTTCCCATTCCTCCTTGCAAAACAGCTCGAGCTCAGTGAGGTTGGATGGAGAGCATTTGTGAACAGCAGTTTTCAGTTCTTTCCACAGATTCTCGATTGGATTCAGGTCTGGACTTTGACTTGGCCATTCTAACACCTGGATATGTTTATTTTTGAACCATTCCATTGTAGATTTTGCTTTATGTTTTGGATCATTGTCTTGTTGGAAGACAAATCTCCATCCCAGTCTCAGGTCTTTTGCAGACTCCATCAGGTTTTCTTCCAGAATGGTCCTGTATTTGGCTCCATCCATCTTCCCATCAATTTTAACCATCTTCCCTGTCCCTGCTGAAGAAAAGCAGGCCCAAACCATGATGCTGCCACCACCATGTTTGACAGTGGGGATGGTGTGTTCAGCTGTGTTGCTTTTACGCCAAACATAACGTTTTGCATTGTTGCCAAAAAGTTCAATTTTGGTTTCATCTGACCAGAGCACCTTCTTCCACATGTTTGGTGTGTCTCCCAGGTGGCTTGTGGCAAACTTTAAATGACACTTTTTATGGATATCTTTAAGAAATGGCTTTCTTCTTGCCACTCTTCCATAAAGGCCAGATTTGTGCAATATACAACTGATTGTTGTCCTATGGACAGAGTCTCCCACCTCAGCTGTAGATCTCTGCAGTTCATCCAGAGTGATCATGGGCCTCTTGGCTGCATCTCTGATCAGTCTTCTCCTTGTATGAGCTGAAAGTTTAGAGGGACGGCCAGGTCTTGGTAGATTTGCAGTGGTCTGATACTCCTTCCATTTCAATATTATCGCTTGCACAGTGCTCCTTGGGATGTTTAAAGCTTGGGAAATCTTTTTGTATCCCAATCCGGCTTTAAACTTCTTCACAACAGTATCTCGGACCTGCCTGGTGTGTTCCTTGTTCTTCATGATGCTCTCTGCGCTTTTAACGGACCTCTGAGACTATCACAGTGCAGGTGCATTTATACAGAGACTTGATTACACACAGGTGGATTGCATTTATCATCATTAGTCATTTAGGTCAACATTGGATCATTCAGAGATCCTCACTGAACTTCTGGAGAGAGTTTGCTGCACTGAAAGTAAAGGGGCTGAATAATTTTGCACGCGCAATTTTTCAGTTTTTGATTTGTTAAAAAAGTTTGAAATATCCAATAAATGTCGTTCCACTTCATGATTGTGTCCCACTTGTTGTTGATTCTTCACAAAAAAATAAAATTTTATATCTTTATGTTTGAAGCCTGAAATGTGGCAAAAGGTCGATAAGTTCAAGGGGGCCGAATACTTTCGCAAGGCACTGTATGTGTGGAGCTGTTAGATTACAATATCTTTCTGCCTGTTTGGTACACTGTAAACAGCACTAAATACATTCGTCTGTACTAATGAGAGAGAAAAAGTATAGTCTTTACAGCATAGTAAAGACTAAAAACAGCTGAGTCTGTGAAATTGCTTTATCCAACATTTTGCTGTTGCATGAGGCTTGGTGCTCACGGAATCAGTAGGCTAATTAACAAACACTCAATCAGGCGACAGAAGCAAGACCTGTCTTATTTCTGTAGATATACTGTACCAGTCAAGTTTGGACACCTACTCATTCAAGGGTTTTTCTTTATCTTTACAATTTTCCACATTGTACAATAATAGTGAAGAACACATATGGAATCATGTAGTAACCAAAAAAAGTGTTAAACAAATCAAAATATATTTGAGTTTCTTCTAAGTAGTCACCCTTTGCCTCTGACAGCTTTGCACATGCTTGGCATTCTCTCAACCAGCTTTATGAGTTAGTCACCGGAGTGACTTTACCGTAGATGGAAACATGCTTGTGTGTCTTCAGTTTTTGCAGAAAGAATGCAGAGGCAGTGGCAGAGCCATAACACCTTCCTCTCGTGCATTCTTCTGTTTCCTGTACTCCTCTCCCAGTGGTATTAGATAGTGCCACTCATTTCCTCTCAACATTTCCTCATGGACCAGCTAATTTCAAACGTATGCTAATGAGTGCCGTATTTTTTTGAAGTGCAGTCTGGTTGGGTATGTCGTGAAGTCTGATTTTCCATTTAGGCCTACTCTACCGTAGTTCTTATTTTATGTCTTACACCTATCTCCGAGTTTTTATTCCTGCACTGAAGATCAAAACTCTTAAAGATAACATTGGCTGTGTCTACACAGGCCAATTTATTGGCAAAAAAAAGCTGATAAATTGGTCAAAAGATATGAATTGGGCTGCCTGTGTAAATGCAGGTGGTTTAGACAGTCGGTGTATTTGGTCCACTTAGCATTAAAAAAATAGCTGACACCAGAACATTACAAAAATGACTCCCTGGCTCTGCCCAACCCCCACTCTTCATAATGTCGTGTGTGTGGACTGTTCTGCCAGTCTGCTGGGTGGTAAAGGAGTGTCAACCATGGCTGTAGGCCTACTATCTGTAGCTATAATAAAAGCACATTCAAGAATAAATCATCCTTAACATGAATTATAGTTTCACTTCTGTACAGTTCTGCTGTGGGTGAACATCATTAGGCCTTAAATCAGTGATGTGATATACCATGGTAATGAGTTAGAGGCTCCTTGTTTGGTGAAGAGGGAGGGTGGATTGTGTACGGTCACAGAGAATGCTGTTTATATTTAATTCCCTGGGGGAAGGGTGGTAGTGTAGTTAACCCATATAGCCCAGCACCTGACTGGGCAGAGCAGACGGTAGTCTGGGAGGGTCACTAACATAACGTTATATCTGTGTTGGAGGGGCTGGCCCTGGACTAGTGTGTGAACTGTAGAGCCAGCTGTACCCTCTGGGCCTTCCCAGCTCCCACTGGAGCCAGCTGTACCCCCTGGGCCTTTCCAGATCCCACTGGAGCCAGATCTACCCTCTGGGCCTTCCTAGCTCCCACTGGAGCCAGCTGTACCCTCTGGGCCTTCCCAGATCCCACTGGAGCCAGCTGTACCCTCTGGGCCTTCCCAGATCCCACTGGAGCCAGCTGTACCCTCTGGGCCTTCCCAGATCCCACTGGAGCCAGCTGTACCCTCTGGGCCTTCCCAGATCCCACTGGAGCCAGCTGTACCCTCTGGGCCTTCCCAGATCCCACTGGAGCCAGCTGTACCCTCTGGGCCTTCCCAGCTCCCACTGGAGCCAGCTGTACCCTCTGGGCCTTCCCAGATCCCACTGGAGCCAGCTGCAACTAATCTTACTGTAGGCTACAGTCACACTAAACCAGTATGAGATTTCTCAAATCACGGTCATGCCTCTTTAATTGGTAGCTTGACTCTCATTTCTGTGGATGGCTTGTTACTTGTGAGTTTTTTTTAGTTTTTTTTTTATACAGTATTCAAATAGACTAGTGTGAAAGAGGATTGAGTAGATCCATATCAGGCCATTGATGTTTGTCATATGATCTCACTGTGAGCTCAGCGTAGAGACAGAGTGTAGACGGAGTTCTTCCATCTGCCGATCTGAGCCCTGTTGGCAGGTGGAACTGCATGAGGTAACCCCACCGGGTGGGGGGGGGCAGCCAGGACGGCAGGAGAAAGCCCTTCTGAAGCCCCCTGGCCTGGGCAACCGGCTGGGAAAGGTCGGCGACACTGACTGACTCATTGGCCTGGGTAAGAGCCCTGCACAGGCATTCATTTTAAGCTTGAGCCCTACCCATGCCCACAATATTCAGGCTCTACACTACTCAGGCCTGATTGCTTCTGCCAAATTTAAGGCCCTGCACGCAATCAGAAATACATTCCTCTGTCACAGGAGTCGCTATTGCGCGATGAGACAAGGTCATCCTGGGCCGGCCAGACCCTCCCCTAACCCGGACGATGCTGGACCTATTGTGCGCCACCTCTTGGGTCTCTCGGTCGTGGCCGGCTATAGTGACTGCGGTGTAGTGCCTTAGATCGCTGCGCCACTCAGGAGGCCCCACCCACATATTGTTTAGTGTGTATTGCGTATACTCACTTAGTCCCCACGATGGGTATCTAAGTCGTGGACGTACGCCACTTTGATGAACTAGTATTTCTTCACACTAGGCGCAGCAATGTACACATGGCGGTAGGTCTGTGTGAATGTTCCGAAATGCACTTGGTGGAGAAACACTTCTAAAATGTGCACCGCAGTTTCATGGACAGAGATGGAAATATCTGTTAGACATTTTGAGAGGAGAGATCTAAAGATGCAACAATTTATCATGGGTTGCTAATATGACTAGGAATGCTGCCTTTGGCTGCAAGACAATAAAATAAGTGGAAAGAACCAATTGAACAGGAGAACGCATATGAGGAAGCCTCAAATAATTGCCTCCGTGTTTCTATGGTGGGATTTTGGTTATACGCTACTTTAAAGCAAGGTAAGACATTCCTCATATGAAGTAAAATGTCCAGGTTAACCAAACAAATGGTCTAGGTGCCTGTGCATTTGATTTTAAAGGGTAATTAAACAAACTTCCTGCCATCCAGGACATCTATATCAGGAGGTGTGGTAGGAAGGCCCAGAAATTCATTAGACTCCAACCACCCAAGCCATAGATTATTCTCTCTGCTTCTGCACGGCAAGCGGTACCGGTGCGTCAAGTCTGGCACCAACAGGCTCTTTAAACAGCTTCTATCCCCAAGCAATACGATTGATAAATAGCTAACAAAATAGCTACACAGACTATCTGAGTTGACCTTGTATCCTCATTGACCGTTTTATTTTTGTCTCTATGCCCACTCACAGGGCTCTACACACACAGACACACTGATACTACAACACACACAAAACACTCACTCACACATATGTACATACATTTATACTGACTTGTGTTTTGATCGTTTGGTTGAAATAATTGCAATTATGTACTGCTGCGCCACCAGAGACTCTGGGTTCGCGCCCAGGCTCTGTCGTAACCGGCCGCGACCGGCAGGTCCGTAGGACGATGCACAATTGGCCTAGCGTCGTCCGGGTTAGGCCGGTAGGGAAATCCTTGTCTTATCGCGCACCAGCGACTCCTGTGGCGGGCCGGGCGCAGTGTGCGCTAACCAAGGTTGCCAGGTGCACGGTGTTTCCTCCGACACGTTGGTGCGGCTGGCTTCCGGGTTGGATGGCGCTGTGTTAAGAAGCAGTGCCTCTTGGTTGGGTTGTGTATCGGAGGACACATTACTTTCAACCTTCGTCTCTCCCGAGTCCGTATGGGAGTTGTAGCAATGAGACAAGATAGTAACTACTAAACAATTGGATACCATGAAATTGGGGAGAAAAAGGGGTAAAATTATAATTGCAATTAGATTTTTTGGGGCCTATATCGTGCAGCTGTTGAATGAACTCTGCTTGAGAGCCATTGTCTGTTGGAGAAGGCCTCTGTAAGAACAGATTTAGCCCATCTATACAACGTCATCCACCCATATTTCCGTATGGTGTGTGTCTGGGGAGGCAGGGTCTCTGTGGGCCTCATTGAGGCTGTTTTCCCTGGAACACAGTCTCCTGTGTGTATGTTGTTGTGGAAGTGGAGGGTTAGGACTCCAGGAAAGTCACAATACCCCCTCAGTTCTCAACCACCAGATATAAGCATTCAGCACTTTTCTCTCTCACTGTCTTTCTAGCAAGTGCAGCATGATTTCATTTATACGCAGAGGTTCATACACCTTGGCACAAATCACAAGCTCATCAGAGCCCTATGAAATTCTTCTGAAATTCTGGAATGAGTGGGGAATGGAAATTTCATCGTCAAATTCCTCTCCCACTGTTGCTCTGTGAGTTGACTGTGGGAGAGAGGGATTTGTGGGGAGGGGCTGAGGTGATGAAGGCCAGTGACAGGAGAACGCAGTAGTAGCCAGAGAAATGTAGGATGACATAGCAGCTGGGGAGTTGTGTGTGCGTGTGTGCCCCTGGTGAAGGAAGTCTCCCCGACCCTTATAAGGCATGCAGAGAAAGATTGGCCTGTTGTTTTAGTCCCCCTTTCCTGACTGCCTCACTACTATACTCTGGCCAGCTCTCCCTCTCACTGTCCCTCTTTCTGTTTAGCTTTCCTTTTCATGCACACATTCTCTGCCTGGGCTGCATTCAGTATGAACAAATGTAATGAAATGTTCAATTAAACATTTATTGTGCTGTTCTGAACGACCAGTTGAAAAATTGGGAAGGGTTGGAGATGCTGAGGTTGGGAACCGCTGTCAGCACACCGCCTCTGCCCTTTTTAATTACATCACTCAATTCTTTAAGCCACACCCACCAAACGGAGCGAACGTACGTCAGTCTGTTCAAGAACGTTTTGGAGAAAGGTGTCGTTCAGTACAAAGCGTTACACGACGTACCAGACGTTCAATCGAACTGAACGCACTAACCAAGCTCTCTCTTGCCACTGTCTGGTTGACTGTTGTTGTTACTGTTAGGTTCTCAAGGTCATTGCTGGGATGCTGGAGTAAGGAGGCATCACTCCTGTCCTGTCACTGAGGCCAGTCAGGCCACTGTCCTAACATGTGTTTCTGTCACTGTGACTAAGGCAGAGTGGGATGGGTTACCACTGCCAGCAGCACATCTTCTCTGTCGCTGTGACTGACTGCAGGGCAGGCTGAGTTCACATTTAGTTCCTGTTTCCTGGCTGGATGTTGACCGAATTTCAGTATCAATCAGGATCAGCTGTTTTTGCCCACTAGTTTGCTGCACTGCATTCCCCTGTCTACTTCCTAATTCCACTCTGCTGTTTTCAATAGATATAAACACTTTGAAGGCTTACTTAAAGGCATTTTATTGTTTCTATATGCCATTAGGCATCGACACATAGCCATTAGGCCTAGCAGGCACAGGGAGTGTTTGCCTACCTCACATTTACTAACAGGCCTATGCTGTAAGTAGCAGTATCTCACATCCTTTAGCACTGAGAATCCAGATAGTCCTACACCATTACTTAGCAATAAATAGTCCTGCTAGGAAGTTTCAGTTCTATGCTGCTGTTATATTACAGGGTTGTGTGGTGTCATATTTAGCCTCTGGTCATTTTACAAATAAATATGTTTTCATATCACTTCCCTTTCCTCATTGCTAGTAGTAAGCAGTCTGTGGTGTGAAAGCAGTACGGTGTGATGTTAATGTGGTGCTGTATTCTGTCCTCAGGGATGACCATGGCTTCAGTCCTCTCCACTGGGCCTGCAGGGAAGGCCGCTCCAGCGTGGTGGACATGCTCATCATGAGAGGGGCTCGCATCAACGTCATGAACAGAGGAGATGACACGCCCCTGCACCTGGCCTCCAGCCACGGCCACAGAGACATCGTGGGCAAGGTGGGGCTGAGTGGACACACACTGCACACACACACACTACTTAAACACACCTACACACAGAAACAAACACTTGAGTTCAATTAAGGTCTCTTTAGGTTGATTTTGCTTCCCCTATAAAAGCCCAGGAAGGAACTTATGAAACCAGAGTTGATGGCTGTTCAACACCCAAACTCACTGCATGGTTAAGACTTGTCTACTCTTGTTGCAGTGCTGACATCAGTCATTTCACGGGGTGAGACACTGGCACCATTTCCCAAATAGTGTTGGATGGATATTGTTTTTAAACTGTACCCAGTTGCAACATAGCGTCTTCAACTCAAGCCTAAGCAAGTCTAAATGAAACACTGACACACACAGTGATTTTCCTTAGGTAATCAAGTCAGTTATTTTCGTTAAAATAATTGCATCTTTCTTTCTGGTCCTTCGAGCAACTCTCAAATCTTATATCATTCAATGCAGTAGTGTTAGTCTGCTATGACAGGTTTCTGGTTTCGTAGTGCTGCAGACCACAGTTCTGATTTGGTTTAATATTAGACATGTCACAATACCTCTGGAATGTATGAGCAGACAGGAGAAATCCTTTTCCAGGCCTGCCATAGGTGGATTACTAGCATCACTATATATAATCCAAACAGGATCTGGACAGCCTTGTGTTGTGTCTAATCTAATCTTGTGGTTTGGTCTCCTAGCTGATCCAGTGCAAAGCAGACGTCAACACTGCCAACGAGCACGGCAACACACCGCTGCATTACGCCTGCTTCTGGGGTCAGGACCCAGTGGCTGAGGTCAGTATGCCCCCTGGTGGTCTACTGTGGGTGCTGTCTAGTTCTATGTGAACAGTTTATGTATCACTGGAGTTACATTGATGTCTGTCTTCCTCAGGACCTGGTGACTAACGGAGCTCAAGTGAACATCTGTAATAAGTATGGAGAAACTCCTCTGGACAAAGCCAAACCTCACCTACGTGAAGCCCTCCAAGGTTTTCAACATCCCATTCCTCTGCATCATCCATTGTTGGCAAGAAAACTGTGATTTATTATGTGTTAGCACTGTTACCTAATCAATGCGTGCTTTGTGTTCGCCCACCTCTCAGAGAAAGCAGAGAAGTTGGGCCAGAGTTTGACCAAGGTCCCCTTCAAGGACACGTTCTGGAAAGGCACCACCAGAACTCGACCCCGTAAGTCCCACAGCCACAAAGCCATTTACTAGCTGCCTGCTTTTCATTACTAAGCTTGGAGAAAACAAGAAGTGAATATCAGGCACAGTTTATAGGAAGGAATGAACATCCAGTAAATGTCCCACTGAGGTCTCTGGTAGTCCCCAAGGTGCCTGATGACATTTCCACTGCCTTTCAGTGTGCTAAATTGTGCAGAAATAGTAAGGCTTTTTGCCAGACATAGGGCTTTAGCTATGCTCTTCAACTCTGTCCTCTGTGTGTCAATGCCTACAGGTAACGGCACGTTGAACAAAGCAGCGGGCATTGACTTCAAACAGCTCTCCCTCCTGGCTAAGATCAATGAGAACCAGTCTGGAGAGGTATGGAGCTGTTGTTTCTACATGACTGCTGTTTTATCTGTTACTGATGTCCGCAACTCATGTTACAAAGTGATTCATCTCTGAAACACTGACACACATCAGCATATGTTTTGCATCAAGTTATACTGTATATTGTGGAGGTTATGCTGGAACTTTGTCTCAATAATTTTTTCTTTAGTTGTGGCACGGACGCTGGCAGGGGAATGAGGTTGTGGTGAAAGTGTTGAAGGTTCGCGACTGGTCCACCAGAAAGAGCAGAGACTTCAATGAGGAATATCCCAAACTCAGGTAATAACTTTTTACCCTCTTATTGTTCATTGTAGGTGTATTTTCTCCTGTTCTGTGGATATAATGTCTGTCAGCCTCTTACACGTTTTTATTTACTGACCTGTTGATCTGTATGGAAGTTATTTTGGTTTGGATTGTCCTGCATATGTCCCATCCTATGCGTCTCTTTCCCCGTGTCCCTCTTCCTCGGGCCCATCCCAGGATATTCTCCCACCCCAATGTGTTGCCAATGTTGGGAGCGTGTCAGTCTCCTCCTGCCCCTCACCCCATCATCATCACACACTGGATGCCCTATGGCTCCCTCTACAACGTGCTTCACCAGGGTACTGGTGAGTACCACACTAACCTGCATTGTACTAAAGACTTCCAATGTGGGACAGTACGTTGAGTTAAGGTCATGGAAAGACGAGAAGGGCGCCGGAGGGGATGGCTGATGTTTTAAATGCCAATTGTGCTATTTTGTTTGTTTCTTTGCATTGTTTGTATCTTATTATTTTTTTACTTATTTTGTACATAATGTTGCTGCTACCGTCTTTTATGACTGAAAATAACTTCTGGACATCAGAACAGCGACTACTCGAACTGGAAGATTTTTCCTTTAACGAGTCCGACATGAAGGATATACTGCTTTCTTGGGAACAAGCCCTAATCCCCGTCATTTGCGTGAAGAAAAGATGGAGAAAAATGGGGTGAGGTCGTACTGACTTCTGAGAATTTGTACGTCGAGTGAGTTAAACCCCCGCTGCCATCTGTTCTATTGGCCAATGTGCAATCATTGGAAAATAAAAATGATGACCTATGGTCAAGCTTATCCTAGCAATGGGACATTAACTGTAATATCTTATGTTGGAACGACGACACGGATATAGCTGGCGGGATTTTCCATGCACCGGCAGGACAGAGAAGCTATGTCTAGTAAGACGAGGGGTGGGGGTGTGTCTATTTGTCAATAACAGCTGGTGCGCGATGTCTAGTATTAAACATGTCTTGAGGTTTTGCTCGCCTGAGGTAGAGTACCTTATGATAAGCTGTAGACCACACTATCTACCAGTTCTCATCTATATTATTCATAGCCGTCTATTTACCACCACAAACCGATGCTGGCACTAAGACCACACTCAACTAACTCTAAGGCCAGAAGCAAAGAAGAAAATGCTCACCCAGAAGTGGCTCTCCTAGTGGCCGGGGACTTTAATGCAGGCAAACTTAAATCCATTTAACCTAATTTCTACCAGCATGACACATGTGCAACCAGATGGAAAAAACTCTAGACCACCTTTACTCCACACACAGATATGCATACAAAGCTCTCCCCCGCCCTCCATTTGGCAAATGGTCAGATGACGCGGATGCTACGCTACAGGACTGTTTTGCTAGCACAGACTGGAATATGTTCGGGGATTCATCCAATGCCATTGAGGAGTATACTACCTCAGTCATCAGCTTCAGCAATAAATGCATCGACAACATCGTCCCCACAGTGACCGTACGTACATATCTCAATCAGAAGCCATGGATTACAGGCAATATCTGCATCGAGCTAAAGGCTAGAGCTGCCGTTTTCAAGGAGCGGGACACTAATCCTGATGCGTATAAGAAATCCCGCTATGCCCTCTGACGAACCATCAAACAAGCAAAGCATCAATACAGGATTAAGATTGAATCCTACTACACCGGCTCTGACGCTCGTAGGATGAGGCAGGGCTTGAAAACTATTACAGACTAAAAGGGAAACCCAGACACGAGTTTCCCAGTAACAGGAGCCTACCAGACGAGCTAAATGTTTTTTTTAATGCTCGATTTGAGGTAAAAAGCATGCATGAGAGCACCGGCTGTTCTGGACGACTGTGTGATAACGTTCTCGGTAGCCGATGTGAGCAAGACCTTTAAACAGGTCAACATTCACAAAGCCGCGGGGCCAGATTCATTACCAGGACGTGTACTCAAAGCATACGTGGACCAACTGGCGCGGACCAACGCTTCTACCCCCTAGCCATAAGACTGCTGAACAAATCATCAAATGGCCACCGGACTATTTACATTGACCCCCCCCCCCCCCCCCCCCCCATTTGTTTTGACCAGTGTTGCTACTCACTGTTTATTATCTATGCATGGTCACTTCACCCCTACCTACATGTACAAATTACCTCGACTAAGCTGTATCCCAACACATTGACTCGGTACCGGTACCCCCTGTATGTAGCCTCGTTATTGTGTTGCTTTTATTTATTTTTTTACTTTAGTTTATTTGCTAAATGTTTTCTGAACTCTTTCTTGAACTGCACTGTTGGTTAAATGGCTTGTAAGTAAGCATTTCACGTTAAGGTCTACATGTTGTATTCAGCATATGTGACAAATAAAGTTTATTTTGATTTGATTCATCGAATATGCCTGGCTGTCTGTTTTAGAGTTCAGGCTTAAGAATTGGGAAAGATCTAGCTAATCATATTACTGTACTAGCTACTAGAGAAGGAGTACAATGTTACAGCTGTTGCTAATGTGTGAAAATGACTGACACGGATCTGTTGTCTTATCAGACTTTGTGGTTGACCAGACACAGGCGGTGAAGTTTGCTTTGGACATTGCCTGTGGGATGGCCTTCCTCCACACGCTCGAGCCCATGATCTCTCGACACTCTCTCAACAGCAAGAGCGTCATGGTGAGAGAAGGACTCACATTAACAGTACATATTCACAACAGTGATGTAGTTGTCATGTGTTTCACTCATGCTTCTTATGCCTTGGTGGATGACTTCATTGTGTTTGAAACCCACTGTTATAATGACCTGATATTCCTTGACAGATTGACGAGGACATGACAGCCAGGATCAGCATGTCAGACGTCAAGTTCTCCTTCCAGTGTCCAGGCAGGATGTACTCCCCAGCATGGGTAGCCCCTGAAGGTACATCACACGCACAGCCATTTTCTCTCTGTTGCTGACCGCATTTCACCTTTTTGAGAATGTAAATAATTGCTTTATCTAACTATAATGTATGGAACTCCTATAGCTATGTGTGTGATTCTCCCTCTCTGCCTCTCTGTCCTGTGCCCATGCAGCCCTGCAGAAGAAGCCTGAGGAGATCAACCGGCGGTCAGCAGACATGTGGAGCTTCGCTGTTTTGCTATGGGAGCTGGTGACCAGGGAGGTGCCCTTCGCTGACCTCTCCAACATGGAGATAGGCATGAAGGTGAGACCGCTTGAGTTCAGGGTGCTAGAAGTTATACGATTCATTACAACATGGGAATCTCAAAACACAAGTCTCAGTTTAGTCTTGTCCTTCCCAGAGTGTCTCTGACATAGTTCCCTCTCTCTGTTCTGCCCTCAGGTGGCCCTGGAAGGCCTACGACCCACCATCCCTCCCGGCATCTCACCCCACATCTGCAAGCTCATGAAGATCTGTATGAACGAAGATCCAGCCAAGAGGCCTAAATTCGACATGATCGTGCCCATCCTGGAGAAAATGCAGGACAAGTGAAAACTGCTTTTTTGCTCTGCCTTGAATTACCCTCCTAAACCCCTAGATATCTTGCCCCAGATATCATCCAAATATGTGGTGCTTACCAGTATTGCCTTAGACCTACTCTCACTCCTTATTGCTGCCCCCAATGCCACTGTAACTTAAGCCTCTGAAAACTAAAATGGCGACAGTCACTTGTTTTACTCTTGATTATGATTTTCTTTTATTTACTTATCAAGATGAGTTATCAGTACTTTCATCTACGTCACTGTCTCATCGTGTCCATGCAGGAGCTAAGAGTTGACTGTTCTGACTGTTGTGCTCTAATCATGTGGACTGAGTACAAGCCTCTGTCTTTGACTGAATAACCTGTGGAGGTCAGGATGACAATCTGTCTGTTGCACTGCTTCCTTTCTTTACCTCTGGAGGGGGTCTCACTATCTAGGGGTCAGACACTGTAAAGTGACCTGTAACCTGTTATTACTGATTAATGAAAGCTCTTACGAAAACATGATGTTGCTATATTAGCCTGAAGCCTGTCTTGTGGAATGGAGTGTGTACTGTATGGCTGGTTTACTTTGTTTCAAGGGCAAATTGTATGTATGCAAACAGGATTATAGGACTGCTCCTGCTTAGACTATTTATCCGACCAAGCATTTCAATGTCCAGTATTCTTCAGGAAGTGCAGGGGAATGAGCAGAACCACTTTTTACATGTGCTTAGGTGTCCGCACACTAGGTTCTTGTTGCTCCTAGCAGGACTCGGCTAGGCGACCATCTGTGCCTCATACACCCTTAAGATATTTGCTTGAAAAACAAGAAAAAAGCGGCAATATTACTATTTGTCCCTCTTCAGAAGCCGTACAACAACATATCCATAACACTTCCTCAAAATATTCTGAATTAATGTTGACCTTTTTTCAGAGGTCTTAGTCGCTCAATTTTACATCTAAGATGTTTTGTGCAGTATTTCTCAAGTAAAATATTTTTGCCTGAAAACGTGTCATCTCGTTGAACGACAACAAGTCATTGAAGAATCCCTACTGTTGACCAATCACCAATGAAAGGACGTAGACCAAACTTGCCTCGACAAAAATGTGTGCCGAACAGCCGGGAAAAACACAGGATATTGCCGAACACCAAAATGGAAAAAAAATCTGACATGCTTATTATATTGATAATTTTTAACATTTCATCCACTATATTCTGCCCTCAGATCATTGGGATGTGTTTTCTTCAACTCCCAGCTTTGTTGAATTCTGTGGCTATGTTTATGCCTGAGGCGATTCCCAACATTTCACAGGAGAGTGGACAATAAGGGGATAACATTAACATTCTGCATTGTTGTAGCCCCATATGAGTTATTTCCTCCTTTATTGACCTATGTAATACTTATTTGTTTTTTTAATATGCATTCTTTGTCTGTCCACCAGCTTGCTTATTTGTGCTGAATCACCAGGGTAAAAGCCAAGAACGAGCATGTCTTATACAAAACTATGTAATTTATATATAAGTATATTAAAAACAAATAAAAAATAATTGATATAGTCTGAAAGATCTTGTATTGAGTTTCATTCAAGCAGCTTGGTGCAGATGAGCAAAGTGTTTATTGCATAATTACCAACATTTACTTGAGTGTTCTGTCCAACATGTTCTCAATTGGCCGACTTTTTATTAGGTCTACTATGTCATTGATTTAGTACTAAAATACCTATTTAAATCTCTTTTGATAATGCATTCTGTAGACTCCGATCAGCGATCATAGCTCCCGAGTGGCGAAGCGGTCTAAGGAACTGCATCTCAGTGCAAGAGGCGTCACTACAGTCCCTGGCTCGAATCCAGGCTGTTTCACATCCGACCGTGATTGGGAGTCTTATTAGGGCGGCGCACAATTGGCCCAGCGTGGTTCGGGCTTGGAAGTCATTGTAAATAAGATTTTTGTTCTTAACTGACTTGGCTAGTAAAATAAAGGTTACAACTTTTAAAAAAAAAAATCATAATAATCATAAGATGGTTGAGTCAGAGATCCATCCGTACGAGGCAACACATTGACAAATTCGTGATGTACGCCCCCCAACACCAAACCGTCTGTCACAACTCTGCACAACACCGCAGCATCAGCATCTGCTGGGAATCCAGATAAACGACCCATCTCCGCCTTCATAAATGATTGTGTAAATATGTAACAATAACGAGAATATATTTGATCGAAGGACACATACAGCAGAAGTAAGTAGATTTGGTAGCTAATGGTGCACATGTTGAATTGCTGTTCTTTGTGCTCGTGTACCAATTATGGCCATATTATTATGGGTTGATGGCGGATGATGCATGTTATTTCAGATTGTCACCTAGCTAGCAAGGAGGCTAACGAAGCCTCCTAGCTTGCCTTTTAGTTTATTTAACGTTAGCTTGAACCACAGCTGGTATGTTAAATTAGCAACAATGCAGTATCTAACTCTTGACATGGTCATGTCATTTACATTGTTATTGATTGCTTGCTAAATTAGTAACTAGTGAGACAGCTAGAGAGGCCTAGCCAACTAATATTAGCTAGTAAGTTAGCCAGCTGTCTAGCGTAGCTATGTGTCATATCTCAATGTAGCTAGCTAATGGCGCAGTTAACATTAGCTAACGTTAGCTACCTAGCTTACTAGCTAGCTATTTTCTCATTTCGATTTAATGAGTCAACGCTAGTTAGGCCGTGTAGCGAGCTAGCTTGCTAACATTACATTTACCTTGCTAACTTACTAACGTTAACGTTACAATGTCAAACAGATGGCTAGCCAGCCAGGTCACTTGTCTCAAACTGACTCGTAACTAAACATTCGAGTGATCAGATGGGCAAAGGCATATCTTAGCTATCTATTTTCTCTCTAACCATACCCTCCTCGATTCCCTTTAGAGCTGCTGTATAGTACCATGGGTGGCCATGATGATGATGACGTATCTTATCATGTAGCCAACAACCAACATCAAGATGAAGTGCTGAAAAACAAATTGAATGACAGCGGCCTTTGGAGTGACCAAGAATCCACAGACGGCAACAATGCTAAGTGGGTCAAGGAGGGCAAGAACCAACTGAGGAAAGTAGCCGAGAAACATCAGGACCAGGACCAGAATGGGAACCAGGAGGACTTCTCTCCTCATAACACCAACGAGGAGAAGGAGGAGCAGCAGAGGAACGAGGAGCAGACCAAATCTCCCAAGACCGCCAAGACCCTGGGCCTGAAGGAAGAAGAGCCCAATACCATCCCGAAAGAGCCACTACTCATCAACACCCTGGTGTCTGCAGAGGATAAAGATGATGAAGATGAAGAAGACGACAAAGAGAAGGAAGATTCATCTGAGGCAGATGAAGAGGCCGGCAGTCTTATAGAGGAAGAGAGGGAGTCCGAGCAGAGGGATGCAGAGGCTGAAAGAGAGGGAAGTGGGGTGGCTAGAAATCCCTGTCTGCTGTTCTCTAATGTGAATGGAACACCAAGTGATGAAGAAACCAACTGGTCAGCACTGTCTCAGGAAAGCACTGTTGAAAGTTCTCCAAATGAAAACAAAGGTATGGGCGTGTTTGTTGAAATCAGCTGTGTGACTGTTTTGTTGGAACAACAATAATGATTATTGTCTAGTCTAACATAACAAGTGCTTCTCAGGTTGCAAGCAACGTTAAGACACCTCATTCTAACCCTCCCCTTCTCTCAACACAGAGTCCTTCTGGGACTCGGAGGCCTTTGAGGCGGACACAGACCTGCCCTCTGGGTGGATGCGGGTTCGAGACACTTCAGGTACCTATTATTGGCACATCCCTACTGGCACTACTCAGTGGGAGCCTCCCTCCCCTCTGGACAAGGTGGGAGACTCCATGATGTCCTCCAGTATGTCCCTGGAGACAACACCCTGTGAGGAAGAGCCAGAGGTGAGATCTAACCCATAGGCCTTAGGGATGATGTGTTTATTTTGCAAATGTATACATAAACTGATATCACATTTACATAAGTATTCAGACCTTTTACTCAGTACTTTGTTGAAGCACCTTTGGCAGCGATTACAGCCTTGAGTCTTGAGTCTTGAGTATGCCGCTCCAAGCTTGGCACACCTGTATTTGGGGAGTTTCTCCCATTCATCTCTGCAGATCCTCTCAAGCTCTGTCAGGTTGGATGGGGAGAGTCGCTACACAGCTATTTTCAGGTCTCTCCAGAGATGTTCGATTGGGTTTAAGTCCGGGCTCTGGCTGGGCCACGCAAGGACATTCAGAGACTTGTCCAGGAAGCAACTGCTGCGTTGTCTTGGTTGTGTGCTTAGGGTTGTTGTCCTGTCGGAAGGTGAACCTTCCCCCACAGTCTGAGGTCCTGAGCACTCTGAAGCAGGTTTTCATCAAGGATCTCTCAGTACTTTACTCAGTTCATCTTTCCCTCAATCCTGACTAGTCTCTGGTGCTGAATAACATCCCCACAGCATGATGCTGCTACCATCATGCTTCACCGTAGGGATGTTGCCAGGTTTCCTCCAGATGTGATGCTTGGTATTCAAGCCAAAGAGTTCAATCTTGGTTTCGTCAGACAGGAGAATCTTGTTTCTCATGGTCTGAGGGTCCTTTAGGTGCCTTTTGGCAAACTCCAAGTGGGCTGTGACGTGCCTTTTACTGAGGAGTGGCTTCCGTCTGGCCACTCTACCATGAAGTGGAGTGCTGCAGAGATGGTTGTCCTTCTGGAAGGTATCCCATCTCCACAGAGGAACTCTGGAGCTCTGTCAGTGACCATCGGTTTCTTCGGTCACCTCCCTGACCAAGGCCCTTCTCCCCCTATTGCTAAGTTTTGCTGGGCGGCCAGCTCTAGAAAGATTCTTGGTGGTTCCAGACTTTTTCTGTTTTAAGAATGATGGAGGCCACTGTGCTTTTGGGGACTTTCAATGCTGCAGACATTTTTTGGTACCCTTCCCCAGATCTGTGCCTCGTCACAATCCTGTCTCGGAGCTATATGGACAATTCCTTCAACCTCATGGCTTGGTTTTTGCTCTGACATGCACTGTCAACTGTAGGACCTTATATTGTCAGGTGTGTGCCTTTCCAAATCATGTCAAATCAATTGAATTTACCACAGGTGGACTCCAATCAAGTTGTAGAAACATCTCAAGGATGATCGATGAAAACAGGATAGATCTGAGCTCAATTTCGAGTATCATAGCGAAGGGCCTGAATACTTATGTAAATAAGGTATTTCTGTTTTCTATTTTGTATAAATTAGCTAAAATGTCTTATGGGGTATTGTGTGTAGATCGATAAAGAAACATTTAATCAATTTTAGAATAAGGCTGTAACGTAACAAAATGTGGAAAAGTGGAGGGGTCTAAATCCTTTCCGAATGTATTGTATATGTTCTGAGAAGACTTGATCTATGCTCTCCCAATTAAGACTATTTGGAGAAAAATGTCATGTTTTTGTCTGACTACTAGGAAACATGGGGGGACCTCTCTAACCCAGATGAAGGGACTAGTGATGGAGAGCTGTGGAAGGTAAGGGACAGCATGAATATTAATAAATACGAATGAGAATCAGGACATGGCCAAGACCTCACATTCAGGATGTCCTTTAACACTGACAACACAGTAAAAAGAGAATAATTATTTTCATGTGTATGGAAAGTGTTTTTTATGTCTCCGATTATTCATTGGAAAACATCATTTGAAACATCCTCAATGTAAACCCTCCCAACAGATAAATCATTGTTATGTGGGAAATAGTAGACATGGAAGCAAAAGCACTTGACATTTCATCGCTTCAATTGTCAATATTTCAGTTTTAGAAACAGAGTTTAGAAAGCAGCACATTAGGATTTTGATCAACTTGGTGTTGATGAATTGACTAATTCATTGTCTTCTTGGTGATTGCAGGAGGGAGAGGTGGCATCTGACCAGAGCCTGAAGGAGTTTGAAGGGGCAACCCTGCGCTATGCATCCATCAACCTTAAGTAAGTCATGTGCTAGTGCGTTATGTGATAAGCCATCTCATTCTCAGCCAAAACACTTTTAAACCCTCCTCTCTCTCTTGTTATTTCTCAAATGATAATGGACTGATAACTGTCTTATAGCTGTTCCCAATACGAGGAAGAGGAGAAACTTGATCCCCATGGCACTGACCTGGAGGCTAAGGTAAATTTGAAAATCACATTTACTCTCACTAAAACGTTGAGGCAGGAAGACTAGTCATCTGTCTGTCCCTTCCCTGTTAACGTACAACTACTCTTCCCTTTCCTAATTGGACTGCGTTTGTCGGTTTATCTCTCTCCCTCTCTCTGGCCCGTCCTGTGTTCTCTCCGGCCTCTATTTGCTATGGCAGTATTTTGCTGTGCGCTCTCTGGGCTGGGTGGAGATGTCTGAAGAGGACATGGCACCGGGAAAGAGCAGCGTGGCTGTCAACAACTGCATTAGACAGCTGTCCTACCATAAACACAACCTCCACGACACTGCTGGCATCTGGGGAGAGGTGAGTCTGAGGAGCAGGGCCACAGGAAGGGACTGTCTGGGGGAAGAGCCTAGTGATGGGGTTGATGTTTGGGCGAAGACCCTCTGTTTACCTTGCTTTGTCTTTTTTTTTACCCAGCAACTGAAGCAATTACCTCTCACATTGACTGCTATTCCCTGCAACTGCTCTGTGTTGAATAATGTTGAATATCAGAATAATTATAATCGTCCTTATGGACCACTGCTTGGGAATGTCTCTTCATCTAAACCAGGATCAAGTCTAACAGTTGTTTGCTAGAGTATTATTAGTTGTAGCACAGATGGGCACATTGAAATGTCATTTGATAGATTGCCATGTCATTCAATTTGCTGTGCATGGTGGTGCTTCAGGAGGATCGTGATATGTTGTGTTACCAGGGTAAGGACATGCTGATGGTCCTGCAGAATGACACTATGAATCTGATCGACCCACTGGGACAGACTCTGCTGCACTCGCAGCCCATCGCCAGCATCCGCGTGTGGGGCGTGGGCCGAGACAATGGCAGGTCAGTGTCCATCAGAACAACCAGACGCTGTTTGGCACCACATCTGCACTACTGTGGCAGTCAGTTAAGTGGTGTAGCTACTTTTACAGGAACAGAAAATGCTGTTTTAACTCTTTAGAAATTGTACTATTTTATATAGTTTTTATTTAGTGCTTTTTGTTAGTTAATTGTCTATCTAGTCTCAGCAGTCACCTTACTATTACTTCATGACCATCCACACCTAATTAAGATGGCACTGGGAACTACACAATAGCTGGTCATTTGTTCCATTTTCTTAAAGGTTCAGAAATAAAAATGTGATTCACATTTAAAAAACTTTTTTCTACACATTTTCAAACGGTCCATTTCTATTTTCCAACAGGGCTATACATTTGGATGATTTTTTATTTTTTTGCCTGAGTTGCCTCATTTCACTGTAAAAATGTTTTTAACCATCTAGTGTTGAGCGAAATAACACAATGTCAAATACAAGCAGCCTAGTCAAATAATTCACATCCATTCACATTAACTGTTAAATCTCTCGCAGGATTTCCACTAATGGTCTGTATGTAGCCAAACGTAGCTGCTGCTCATGTTGGTATCTGTACTGATGGTGCAAAAGCCATGACAGGGAGACATAGTGGAGTGGTAATGTGCTTGCAAGCAGTTGCTCCCGACACCACTTGGGTACCATGCAAATCAAATTTTATTTGTCACATACACATGGTTAGCAGATGTTAATGTGAGTGTAGCGAAATGCTTGTGCTTCTAGTTGCGACAATGCAGTAATATCCAACGAGTAATCTAACCTAACAATTTCACAACAACTACCTTATACACACAAGTGTAAAGGAATGAATAAGAATATGTACATAAAAAAAAAAATATGATTGAGTGATGGTATAGAGTGGATGGTATAGAGTATAGTATATACATATGAGATGAGTTATGTAGGGTATTTAAACATATAAAAGTGGCGTTGTTAAAGTGGCTAGTGATACATTTATTACATCCATTTTTCCATTATTAAAGTGGCTGGAGTTGAGTCAGTAAAAGTCGCAGCAGCCACTCAATGTTAGTGGTGGCTGTTTAACAGTCTGATGGCCTTGAGATAGAAGCTGTTTTTCAGTCTCTCGGTCCCAGCTTTGATGCACCTGTACTGACCTCGCCTTCTGGATGATAGCGGGGTGAACAGGCAGTGGCTCGGGTGGTTGTTGTCCTTGATGATCTTTATGGCCTTCCTGTGACATCGGGAGGTGTAGGTGTCCTGGAAGGCAGGTAGTTTGCCCCCGGTGATGCGTTGTGCAGACCTCACTACCCTCTGGAGAGCCTTACGGTTGTGGGCGTAGCAGTTGCCGTACCAGGCGGTGATAAAGCCCGACATGATGCTCTCGATTGTGCATCTGTAGAAGTTTGTCCTGCTGCGCCTTCTTCACCACGCTGTTTGTGTGGTTGGACCATTTCAGTTTGTCTGTGATGTGTACGCCGAGGAACTTAAAACGTTCTACCCTCTCCACGACTGTCCCGTCAATGTGGATAGGGGGGTGCTCGCTCTGCTGTTTCCTGAAGTCCACGATCATCTCCTTTGTTTTGTTGACGTTGAGTGTGAGGTTATTTTCCTGACACCACACTCCGAGGGCCCTCACCTCCTCCCTGTAGGCCGTCTCGTCGAGGTTCTTGCTGCCAAGGGAATGCCTGACACCACACTCCGAGGGCCCTCACCTCCTCCCTGTAGGCCGTCTCGTCGAGGTTCTTGCTGCCAAGGGAATGCCTGACACCACACTCCGAGGGCCCTCACCTCCTCCCTGTAGGCCGTCTCGTCGAGGTTCTTGCTGCCAAGGGAATGCCTGACACCACACTCCGAGGGCCCTCACCTCCTCCCTGTAGGCCGTCTCGTCGAGAGGTTCTTGCTGCCAAGGGAATGCCTGACGGCTTGAAAGACGTTTTGGACACTACAGTGAAAATGGTTAACTTTGTTAAAACAAGGCCCCTGAACTCTTGTGTATTTTCTGCATTATGCAATGATATGGACAGCGACCATGTAACGCCTTTACAACATACAGAAGTGTGCTGGTTATCAAGGGGCAAAGAACAGTTTTTTTTAATTGAGAGACGAGCTTAAAGTTGTCTTTACTGACCATAATTTTCACTTGTCTGACCGGTTGCATGATGATGAGTTTCTCACACGACTGGCCTATCTGGGTGATGTTTTTTCCCACCTGAATGATCTGAATCTAGGATTACAGGGACTCTCCACAACTATATTCAATGTGAGGGACAAAATTGAGGCTTTGATTAAGAAGTTGAAGCTCTTCTCTGTCTGCATTAACAAGGACAGCACACAGGTCTTTCCATCATTATTTGCACACAAAAAATCATATGAACTCAAGCTTATGGACAATGTCAAATGTGATATAGCGAAGCACCTGAGTGAACTGGGTGTGCAATTATGCAGGTACTTTCCCGAAACGGACGACACAAACAACTGGATTCGTTATCCCTCTCATGCCCTGCCTCCAGTCCACTTACCGATATCTGAACAAGAGAGCCTCATTGAAACAAGCGGTTCTGTGACAATTGAATTGAATCAGAAGCCACTGCCAGATTTCTGGATAGGGCTGTACTCAGAGTATCCTGCCTTTGAAAATCGCGCCGTTAAGGCACTGATGCCCTTTGCAACCACGTACCTATGTGAGAGTGGATTCTCGATCCTCACTAGCATGAAAACTAAATACAGGCTGTGTGTGGGAAATTATTTTTAAGACTGAGACTATCTGCAATACAACCCAACATTGCAGAGTTATGAGCATCCTTTCAAGCACACCCTTCTCATTAACCTGTGGTGAGTTATTCACAATTTTTGATGAACAAATAAGGTTTTATATGTAAGATGGCTAAATAAAGAGCAAAATGATTGATTATTATTTTGTTTGTGCCCTGGTCCTATAAGAGCTCTTTGTCACTTCCCACGGTCCAGGTTGTGACAAACTCACACTCATTATTATGTTTACTAAATGTAGTGTGTGTGTGTGGCAGGCTTTCAATGATGTAAAAAAACAACATTTGAGAGTGCGCTGACCCTGGTGCTAGAGGGGGTACACAGCTGGAGGTTGAATGTTTGAAGGGGTACGGGACTATAAAACGTTTGGGAACCACTGGTGTAGAGAATCATTGTACCATCTAAACCTCAGTGAAATATATTTTTCATAACTAAAAGTATTGTGTTTTCAGCTGTTTGAAATAGGCGTACAAAACCGAAAGTAAAAGATGAAAAAACGAAGCACGGGAAGCATAGAAATGGAGAAAATACAATATACTTGCTTTCAATCCGAATGAGATGTATAACTCTTTTCTATGTTAATTTGGTCGAATCTACCAAATAAGTTACATATTGCAACTTTAGGTATTACTAAAACATATTCGTTTTCATGCCTTAGGGTCGAGTTTTCCCATCCTAGACCTCTGAATGTGGGTCTGTTTTCCACTTATTTGCCCATTTTAAAAACTGAGTCATTTAAGGCTGCATGTACACAGACAGCCCAGTTCTGATCTTTTTTCATCTAATTGGTCATCAGATCTTTTTAGAGCTGAACTGATTAGTAAAAAGACCAATTAGTTGAAAACAGGTCTGAATTGCGCTGCTTTTGTAAATGCAGCCTATGAGTCCAATGGCATGCTCAAATACTGCAACCCTGAGACACCACTGCCCTCTGGTGGGTTGTCCATCGTATTGCAATTACATTTACTTTCAAGGCATTGGCATTCACTTAATATCAGATTTCCATTTTCGACTAGTGTTTTTGTAATAACTGTGATTTAACTGTTCATTATTTATTTTCATGCTGCATTTTGCTGCCCTATACAGGGAAAGGTATTGTACACATTTCTCTTTGGTCTTTATGCTCTCATGTCCCATGGTGTTTTTCCTACATATAGTTTAATTGATTGTATTGTCATATCTAACATGATTCATTGCAATAATTTTTGTGTTTTCAGTTTTTCTTGTCTGTTGCTATCATTCAATTTAGAGAAATGCATTTGGTTCATGTACCAGTATATAAATGGTGTACTTTTCTGTATTTGTTACAACAGAGACTTTGCTTATGTTGCGCGAGACAACCTGACCCAGGTACTCAAGTGTCACGTGTTCCGCTGTGACTCACCTGCCAAGAACATCGCCACCAGTCTGCATGAGATGTGTTCCAGGGTGATTCTTCTATGTCTCCTATGTCACATACACTACTGGTCCAAAGTTTTAGAACAGCTACTCATTCAAGGGTTTTTCTATATTTTTACTGTTTTCTACATTGTAGAATAATAGTGAAGACATCAAAACTATGAAATAACACATGGAATCATGTAATAACTAAAAAAGTGTATATAAAATATATTTGAGATTCTTCAAATAGCCACCCTTTGCCTTGATGACAGCTTTGCACACTCTTGGCTTTCTCTCAACCAGCTTCACCTGGAATGCTTTTTCAACAGTCTTGAAGGAGTTCCCACATATGCTGAGCACTTGTTGGCTGCTTTCCCTTCACTCTGCGGTCCGACTCATCCCAAACTATCTCAATTGGGTTGAGGTTGGGTGATTGTGGAGGCCAGATCATCTGATGCAGCACTCCATCACTCTCCTTGGTAAAATAGCCCTTACACAGCCTGGAGGTATGTTGTGTCATTGTCCTGTTGAAAAACAAAAGATAGTCCCACTAAGGCCAAACCAGATGAGATGGTGTATCGCTGCTGTGGCAGCCATGCTGGTTAAGTGTGCCTTGAATTCTAAATAAGTCACACCATAACACCACCTCCTCCATGCTTCACAGTGTGAAATACACATGCAGAGATGATCTTTTCACCCACTCTGCATCTCACAAAGACACAACGGTTGGAACCAAAAATCTCCAATTTGGATTCCAGAACAAAGGACAGATTTCCACCGGTCTAATGTATCTTCCTCTTATTAGTGTCCTTTAGTAGTGGTTTCTTTGCAGCAATTTGACCATGAAGGCCTGATTCACGCAGTCTCCTCTGAACAGTTGATGTTGAGATGTGTCTGTTACTTGAACTCTGAAGCATTTATTTGGGCTGCAATTTCTGAGGCTGGTAACTCTAACAAACTTATCCTCTGCAGCAGAGGTATCTCTGGGTCTTCCATTCCTGTGGCGGTCCTTATGAGAGACAGGTAACTCTAATGGCATCCTCTGCAGCAGAGGTAACTCTGGGTCTTCCATTCCTGTGGCGGTCCTTATGAGAGACAGGTAACTCTACTGAACTTATCCTCTGCAGCAGAGGTAACTCTGGGTCATAGCGCGTGATGGTTTTTGCGACTACACTTGAAGAAACTTTTTCAAAGTTCTTGAAATATTCCAGATTGACTGACCTTCATGTCTTAAAGTAATGGCCTGTTGTTTCTCTTTGCTTATTTGAGGTTTTCTTGCCATAATATGGGCTTGGTCTTTTACCAAATAGGGGTGGTATATGGAAGAAAGCTCTACCTAACCACAACACAACTGATTGTCTCAAACGCATTAAGAAGGAAAGAAATTCTACAAATGAACTTTGAACAAGGCACACCTTTTAATTGAAATGCATTCCAGGTGACTACCTTATGAAGCTGGTTTAGAGAATGCCAAGAGTGTGCAAAGCTGTCATCAAGGCAAAGGGTGGCCATTCGAAGAATCTGAAATATAAAATATATTTTGATTTAACATTTTTGGTTACTATATGATTCCATATGTGTTATTTCATAGTTTTGATGTCTTCATTACTATTCTACAATGTAGAAAATAGTACAAATATGTCTTTCTTTCTTTCTCTGTACATTCAGATAATGACAGAGAGGAAGCTATCCAAGCCATTTCTGAGCAGGTACAATTATGACCAGTGCAAACCCATGGAGATTCCTGCTCAAGGTAACCCCTGTGATAGGGTTATAGAGTTAATTTTATAACAGACGTACAACACTAGACACTAACTCCCTTCACATTTTCTTCCTCTGCAGAGTTTCCCGTTCCAAAAAATGAGAATTTCCAACGTTTCCTTGTGTATTACCTTGGTAACGTACCTGTGTCCAAGCCTGTAGGTAAGGGACGCATGGGTAAGAAAATATTTTATTTACTTCGTTGTTAGGTAAATACACTATATATACAAAAGTATGTGGACACTGCTTCAAATTAGTGGATTCCAGCCACACCCGTTGCTGATAGGTGTATAAAATCGAGCACACAGCCATGCAATCTCCATACTCAAACATTGGCAGTAGAATGGCCTTACTGAAGAGCTCCGTGACTTTCAACGTAGCACCAACATAGAATTTGTCAAATTTCTGCCCTGTTACAGCTGCCCCGGTCAACTGTAAGTGCTTTTATTTTGAAGTGGAAACGTCTAGGAGCAACAACGGCTCAGTCGCGACGTGGTAGGCCACACAAGCTCACAGAACATGGCTGCCAAGTGCTGAAAGCGCATATAAATCATCTGTCCTTTGTTGCAACACTCACCACTGAGTTCCAAACTGCCTCTGGAAGCAATGTCAGCACAATAACTGTCAGTCGGGAGCTTCATGAAATGGGTTTTCATGACCGAGCAGCCGCACACCATCCTATGATCACCATACTCAATGCCAAACGTCGGCTGGAGTGGTGTAAAGCTCGCCGCCATTGGACTCTGGAGCAGTGGAATCGCATTTTCTTGAGTGATGAATCACGCTTCACCATCTGGCGGTCTGACAGGCGAATCTGGGTTTGGCGAATGCCAGGGGAACGCTACCTGCTCCAAATGCATAGTGCCACCTGTAAAGTTTGGTGGAGGAGGAATAATGTTTTTCATGGTTCAGGCTCCTTAGTTCCAGTGAAGATAAATCTTAATGCTACAGCATACAATGACATTCTAAACAATTCTGTGCTTCCAACTTTGTGGCAACAGTTTGGGGAAGGCCCTTACCTGTTTCAACATGACAATGCCCTGTGCACAATGATCTCGACCACAAGTCGAGATCATTGTGGAAGAACTTGGCTGACCTGCACAGAGCCCTGACCTCAACCCCATCAAACACCTTTGGGATGAATTGGAACGCAGACTCTCTAAGCCAGGCCTAATCGCCCAACATCAGTGCCCGACCTCACTAATGCTCTTGAGGCTGAATAGAAGCAAGTCCCTGCAGCAATTTTCCAACATCTAGTGGAAAGCCTTCCCAGAAGAGTGGAGGCTGTTATAGCAGCAATGTTCCACAGTCTAGTGGAAAGCCTTCCCAGAAGAATGGAGGCTGTTATAGCATCAAAGGGGAGGACCAATTCCATATTAATGTCCATGATTTTGGAATAAGATGTTCGATGAGCAGGTGTCCACATACTTTTGGTCATTTCTATCTGTGCAGTAAAACATCTGGCAGTGCTCTGTGTGGGACTGTGTTTTGCTGCACTGCATACATGGCTCCTCCCATGCAGTTTACCTTGAGGATACTGTTAACAGTAGAATGTTCTCGTCTCCTAGGTGTGGACACAATCAATGATGCTTTGGCGTCTGCAATGAACAGCACAAGGAAGCAGGATTGGACCCCCGTCTCTGTCAACGTGGCCCCTGCCACTCTCACCATCCTCACCAGAGAGGTAGTTACTAATTAACCCATCCACACCGCCATCTCCGTTACACAGAGTATTAGTAGGGGTCATGTCAGAATGGCTCTCTCCTGACCATGCTGTGTCCTCTGTCCTCCCCAGACTGAGGAGGTGATGTCAGAGTGCCGGGTGCGGTTCCTGTCTTTCATGGGTGTGGGGAAGGACGTCCACACCTTTGCCTTCATCATGGCCGAGGGCCCCGGGGACTTCATCTGTCACATGTTCTGGTGTGAGCCCAACGCTGCCAGCCTGAGTGAGGCGGTGCAGGCCGCCTGCATGGTGGGTCACCAGACTGAACAGTAGACTCCATTATGGATTATTAAGTGGTCTAGAGAGACTGGATGATATGTTGTCTATAATATAGAACATTTCATGAATGCCTGTCAATGTTTCCTTGAATAGCATTGATGAGTTTTAGTGTCTTTACTGATGGAGTCCTGTTGTATGTCTGTGTTCTGTCCTCAGCTGCGCTACCAGAAGTGTCTGGACGCGAGGCCTCCCAGCCTGGGCTCCTGCCTGCCCACTCCCCCTGCTGACTCCGTGGCCCGCCGGGTCAAGATCGGGGTCCAGAGTCTGCTGGGAAGCTTCAAGCAGTACAGGTCAGGGTCCCAGTCCCCCTGAGCAGAAGAGAGAAGATCTCCCCCCCAGTAACACTAACCCATCACAGCAGCTCCAGCTTACTCTCTCTAACTCTCATTCTCCCTTTCCTATCGGACTTGCACTCTTTTTGGCCTTCCTTAGAGAATGTCTTGTCATTAGTGTATGGCGTTATATGTAACTGAGGAAAGGCTTACTTACTAGTGATTGCAAAGTACGTTTTTCTATACATCTACTGTATAACTCTCCTTTAGCTTTGTACTCAAACCGAATGAGCCCTGACAACTACCCGTTGTTTGTTCTGTTGCTGGGATGTCATCTGTTTGTCACTATTTTTGTGTTTTAGCAGAAACCATGTCTGGCAGGAAGTGTTCGTATGACGGGATGTAAGTACATGTTTCTTCACAGTAGGAGGTTAGGACGTATTTAGGACGATTCCACACAGAAATACATCTCATTTCTTCCTCAGTGCAATTATGGTTGAGTCATGGGGCCATGCTTCTCCGAACAGTAACACCTCTTTCTACTGGTGTCTAAAGAAGGTCTTGCAATCACGGTCGGGAACCTAGTATAGTAGTCTCCTGATGTTTGTTTTCTACCATGTCAATACCCTGTACACTCCTCAGCCTTTCTACTCCTGCCCAAATGAGCTTCTTGACACTAGCCATCTTAGAGCCCAGGTAGAGTGAGTTGTAGTCTTCCGCTAAATAAGGTTAGGATCATGTGCCACGTCGTAGTGAACAACCACTGATTTCAGGGTATGCTGGAGTTGTTTCCCATACATTTTCATGAACATTTGCAAGTTCAGTGCTTGTGTGCAATAATCAAACTTTCCTGTATGTGGTATTGGTAGAATGGCTTCCATAGGCTTATATAGCAGCACACAATGTGCTGTGTTTTCTTTAATGTAGGGGCCTGGCTATATCTGACTAGTGCTTGGCCAACAAAAAGAGCCAATGGTGAAAATAGACTTCTGGTCATGGAAAAGTGACCTATAAAATACAGCATCTCAAGGCCTCGGTTTTCCATCTGTTAGTCAACCACAGTTTTTAACCACCTCCACTGAATAGTAGTGTAGGACCTCACCACACACTGCATGTTTTAATAGCTCAGAGGAATAACCAGGATCATATCTGCCTGCAGCGGTTTAGTGCTGAACTCTTAGTTATTGTAACATACTAGATGTGTGCTACTTCATGGTAAAGAGGGCTGAATTCTGTACCTGTTAAGTGTTTGTAAGGCATGTCACTAGCCTGTATCCGTGTCTATCAATATATATGCTAGCTAGTAGTAGATTAGTTGTCACTGTCAGGTCCTTTCCACTGAGTAGCCGAGAGCAGGTCAGTATCTGTCTCCCTTAGTCACCGCCCTGGGACAGGGATAACATTGAGAGGATGACTCCAGTGTTTTAGGATTCTGTTCTTCCACTTTTTGCTCTGTTTGGCCCTGGACACTCTTAAGTATTGTTTGTATACACTATCATGGACACTACTGAGGAGCAGTTGCGCATTTTTGATTATTGATTGTATTTGAGAACACAAGTCCGAGAATAGTTGTGGTTTTTATGTTTAAAAAAACAAATGAATTGTGTTTGTCAGAAGTATTTAGTGCAATAGTTATTTGACCTATAACAAAGTAAAACTTGTAAAATATAGAAACACTATCTGAAATTAGACTAGATTGTCTAGATTAATAGACTAGATTAATACTATAGTGTATTGTATAATACTATAGTGTATTGTATAATACTATATAGTGTATTGTATAATACTATAGAGTGTATTGTATAATACTATAGATTGTATTGTATAATACTATAGATTGTATTGTATAATACTATAGATTGTATAATACTATAGTGCATCTTTTGTCACCGCTCACTTATCATTGTGCTCCTTTTTCTAATTCAGTTACGTTAGTACTTCCAAGGTCAACATTAAAAACAAGATGAGTGTTGGAACACTAGCTTATTAATTTATTTCACAATTTATGTAAATTAGGTGTATAAAATGTATCTGTATATAAAAGTCCCTGCACAATAAATAAATGTGAACATATCTTATTTTTGGTGTTGCATATTTTTTTGCACAATTTGCATGGTTTTGGTGTGATGTGACTGAGTGAAGCCATGTGGATTGGAGAGATTGTATTCCAAAGAGCAGTTATTAGATTAGATCTGTCTGTAAATTATGTCTCCTTTCGTAACTGGTGGCAGAACCACAGAAATCCTCATTTTTCAATCAATGGATTTTATCTGACAATTCCTGGCAATCCCATTAAAATGGAAGAGAAGCCAGGCAGGCTGTCAAGTCCTTTTCATATGTATGAAACCTGCTGACATTGGTTTTACCATATGTATTGTGAGAGGCGCAAGAATAGAGATAGATTGAGGACTCATTGTATCTGTGCCATTATAGCTTCTGTGACAGCCTCAAGGGCGCTGACCATGCGATCTCCATTTTGAGGTAGTCCATTTTCTTCACGATTGGCTGATCCCTACTGATGACTCAGTTGGACATGACTCCAACGGGTCACCAGGATGGTTTGGTTAATGAAGTTGGAAGTCCCACCCAGTTGACTACATTAAAATTACGGAAGCCCTCAATGGCGCTGCCTATGCTAATACGGACTTTTTGGCCAATAAAGGCCTCTATCATTCTCTGTGGGTGCAATTACCATGCATGAATACCATGCAGAGGTCACCCCATGTCATCTGTTTATTCATGACTGTATGCTGCCCCCTACTGGTGTGTTCAAAATGCCCAGGGACAGAGGCTAGATATAGGCTGGTTATTGTTTCCGCAGGAGATGATTTGGGGGATGAAAGGTGCACGTCAAGTGGTTCAGGCCCAGACGGGTAATGGACTCTTTGTCGATACGAGGATATTTCTCCTATTCCCTGCCAGCTGGACTGCACTGCTGTGGGACACATCAAGGGCTTGGTGGTAATCGGGTCCTTTTTAAGGGATTGGCCAGCTCCCCGCCCCATCTACGCTGAGGATTGGTTGTGTGTTTGGGGTTTTGCTTGTGTTCCCTCGTCCCACAAGTTTCCGGTGTGGTTTAATTAATTTGTGGCGTGCTGGCTGACAGTGGGTGGGTGTCTGAGTTCAGTGTCTTGTTGATGGAGGTGACCCATATCAAAGACCTTCTACCCTTTGCTACCTCCACTCAGAACGGAGGTTATTTTAGCCTATACATCTGTATGCTCAAACAACATGCTATAGATTTGATCTAGGTTATTATTAAGTACTGTGTTAGAAAATAATATTTATTTAGTCCTTACCTGAAAATGTGCTCTTCGAAAGCAACAAAATATAATTATTTCTGTCTCTTTTGATTTTCCTATATTCCCAAATGTAATCATATTGTTCCATATGATTATGAATGTGTGGTGGTATGTTTTTCACCGTCCTTGCCTAAATCCCATTGTTCTGTGTCTTTATTCTGTTTGCCATCACGCTGAAACACATTTCTGATGACTATTTCAATGTGTGTGAGTGTCTGACTTCATTTACTTACACATGTGCCTGTGGTAGTCTTTTACACTGTGTCAATCACAATTTAAAGAAGTTCGGCTCACGGAGAAATAATCACAATTATAATTATTTTTTATAATTATGCATGCAGTATTTGTGTAATGGAGATTAATTTTGAGTAATGAATGTGTAGTCTTGTGGAACATTGCTTCTCCTCTCAGAGTTATGGAGTGGGCTCATATCTTCACTGCTGGGCATTTTAATCACACATCTACAGTAGAACATTGTGAATAAAGGAAGTGAACAGCAGCTTCATCTTAAACCTGGTATCAAGGTCTGACAGAGATGATTGAAGTCCCTGTAGGATACATCCTCCTCTTGGTTCTCATGGTGTGAATAGATCCACTTCACTGAATGAGGATTCTCAAATCCCTGAGAAGCTTTCCGGTGGAAATGTGCGTTTATTAAGAAGGTTACTTTTGTTTTTCCTCTTTTTTTGAGTTTGTGGTAGTCAGGAAAGACGCTGTTGGGCTCTGAGTGTCAGTCAGGTCACAGTGAATCAATCACAACCACAGGAGAGGAATTTGCACAACACAGAGGTGGATCAACTTCACAGAGTCAGGAGGGAGAGAGAGAAAGAGAGGGAAGGTAACAAAGGATGGACTGCGCCAGGCAGTGAGAGAGATGGAAAAAGGGATAAGAAGCTGTTGCGTTGTAGGAATTCATCATGTGGGCGTATTGATGTTGGCTTTCAGATGTTTTGTTTACATTTCTACCCTTTCATGACAAAATGAAAATGTTATTTCTATCTTATGACGTTCTATGTGTCAAAAGCTTTTTAGTATTTTGAGGTAGCACTATACATAATCAAGATAAATGTAGGCTACATATAATGGCAGAGTTTCTATCAAATGCTCTCTTCAGGGCTGATGGGTTTATGTCAACGTTTCCTTTCTCATGTGTCCCATAACATTGGTTGAATTTTTTTTTTTGTCACAAATATTCAGAGCACATAAAATGCAATGTGACTGAAAATGGTTGATTGATTCAGTTTGATTTTGGGGATGTTTGTGGGGAATATATGCAAATGCATGTGTCTGGTTCTATTAGTGGAAGGTTCCTCCGGTGGTTTTAGTCTTTTGTTTCCTGTCCCATGTGCATTGAGTGAAAGGTTCAAAGGGCATATTCCTGAACCCTCTCTGGTATTCACTTTAGTGGGTGTGACATACCATTAAGTAGATATATTATTTCCCTACTATCAACATCCCCCTTGGTTTTCTTCTGCTTTGCAGGAAGCTGACTTTAATTTGTTGTCGGTAATAGGGAGGCTGAATGTTTTCTTCAATCACAGAGTGTTCATTATGGACATGAATTAATCAAAATGGCAGCATATGCTTTCTGGACACGTAAAATATCTCTCCAGCATGCACTGTAATTCTCCTTATTGAATGTATCCTTGAATCCTTTGTCAGAGGAAAAGGGTGGAGACAGGGAAGAAAATCAAGATGCATTTTGAAAAACACACCACAAATTGACATGTGCCCTCTGATGTAGATTTCTATACCACTTACCTTAAAACCCAGCTTGTATTGCCTCAGACAGCCTATATATATGAGCTGTGAACGACAGCGACTGTAGAATGCATGAATAGTCATTTACTTTCCACTACCAGTATGCGCACACAGCCTCTGAACCTTTGGCAAGTCTTTCACAACAGACATTGCCCTTTTGTTTCTAGACTAATATATTCTTCTCTTCCTCACCTTGGTCCTCCCCTCCTGCCCCTCTTCTGTATTAAAACGGGTCCAAATCTATTGCAGAGTAATTACTTTAGAGAACAGGAATTTATGTTCATGAGTGAGTGGTGGTTCATTCTTTAGTGCTCCACTGTGTCCCTGGAATGTTCCATCGTTAAACTAAGATGACAGACCAATTCCTATTCCCATATCAAACCTGTTCCGAGAGCACTGTCAGTCTGTTATGGTCAGGGATTATATTCATAGAAATTACACATCTAATTAGTTTGAAGGAAACACTCAAAACGGTATCTGAAATGTTTCTAAATACAACAGGATCCTGGGAACACCCCTTGTCTGTGAGCTCAAAGAACTGACGAACTGCAGATCACATACTTCATTTAAATCAGGATTCCTCACATCTCTTTCCAGTCCTAGTGAAGCTCAGCTCATCCCTAAATTAACTTGTTGATTGGTTTACAGGTGTACTCATTAAGAGTGAGATTAATCTAGTAAAACATGAGGCTCTTTGAGAAAGAGATGACTTCTCAATCCCATTCTCTGGTGTATCTTGCTCCAGAGATACTCCTAGTTTCATAGACCCCAATCCTCTCGTGGCACACAGCAGCAAATTGCATCGTTACTTTGCAAATTTGTTCAAGCAATCAACTCAATCTCGCTTGGGGTACCAATCTGACAACAGGCATGATTATAATCCTGGGCGGCTCACTGGCTGTCTCCGGGGAGAGGAATGACAGGAGAATGACAATGAAGCTTGAAATTGTTTATTATATTTCCACCTTTCCCTATTTTCTCCATCCTTCCTCAGCCCAGGACCAGACCAATGCTGCTCCATTTCAATGTCTTAGCACAGCCAAACTACCACCATTTTGACAGGCACTACTGTGATCGGGTCTTTGTGTTAGTAAAGCAGTCTTGCATGTAATCTTTTTTGATCTGGGGGACTGAGCATAGCAGTGGTCTGTTCAAGTAAAGACCTGCCATGGGCAGAAAGGGACATCTGTGATGTTTGGGAATGAGGATAAGGCCTATGCAAAGTCTGAGTCAAAACAGTGGCTATGGATTAGAACTGATGACGAGTGCCCCTTAGTGTGGCTGCGGATGGAGTGCGTGGCTGCGGACGGAGCGTGTGGCTGCGTGGCTGCGGACGGAGCGTGTGGCTGCGGACGGAGCGTGTGGCTGCGGACGGAGCGCGTGGCTGCGTGGCTGCGGACAGAGCGTGTGGCTGCGGACGGAGCGGATGGCTGCGTGGCTGCGGACGGAGCGTGTGGCTGCGTGGCTGCGGATGGAGTGTGTGGCTGCGGACGGAGCGTGTGGCTGCGTGGCTGCGGACGGAGCGCGTGGCTGCGGACGGAGCGTGTGGCTGCGGACGGAGCGCGTGGCTGCGTGGCTGCGGACAGAGCGTGTGGCTGCGGACGGAGCGGATGGCTGCGTGGCTGCGGACGGAGCGTGTGGCTGCGTGGCTGCGGATGGAGTGCGTGGCTGCGGACGGAGCGTGTGGCTGCGTGGCTGCGGACGGAGCGCGTGGCTGCGGACGGAGCGTGTGGCTGCGGACGGAGCGCGTGGCTGCGGATGGAGTGCGTGGCTGCGGACGGAGCGTGTGGCTGCGTGGCTGCGGACGGAGAGCGTGGCTGCGGATGGAGTGCGTGGCTGCGGACGGAGCGTGTGGCTGCGTGGCTGCGGACGGAGCGGATGGAAGGCGTGGCTGTGGACGGAGCGCGGACGGAGCGTGTGGCTGCGGACGGAGCGGATGGCTGCGTGGCTGCGGGCGGAGCGCGTGGCTGCGGACGGAGCGGATGGCTGCGTGGCTGCGGACGGAGCGCGTGGCTGCGGACGGAGCGGATGGCCGCGTGGCTGCGGACGGAGCGGATGGCTGCGTGGCTGCGGACGGAGCGCGTGGCTGCGGACGGAGCGGATGGCTGCGTGGCTGCGGACGGAGCGTGTGGCTGCGGACGGAGCGGATGGAAGGCGTGGCTGCGGACGGAGCGTGTGGCTGCGGACGGAGCGGATGGAAGGCGTGGCTGCGGACGGAGCGTGTGGCTGCGGACGGAGCGTGTGTCTGTGGATGGATTGGATGGAGTGTGGCTGAGGACGGAGCGCGGACGGAGCGTGTGGCTGCGGACGGAGCGTGTGTCTGTGGATGGATTGGATGGAGTGTGGCTGAGGACGGAGCGGGTGGAGCGTGTGGCTGCGGTCGGAGCATGGCGGGGACTTTTCTAAAGATCCACTAAAACCTTTAAATCAAGTCTTTCCATGTAAATGCACCAACAGACTGCATTAGCCCGGGTCTATTTGGGTTTAAACCAAATACATTACATTTACCTGAGGAAGGGCTTTGGACTACAGAGTCAGGCGTAGCAGATGGATATGAAATGACCTGATGGGAAGTTGGAGAGGAGGGGGCCCAGGCTGTTGATTCTCATTTCACCACCTGTCCTCATGTCCCAGTAAGGATGTCTGAGACAGAGATAAATACTGCCAGCACTGTGATTTATAAGCTGTGCAGCGGACAGAATTTACCCATTACCTGACTGGGTTCACAAGGCCCACAGGTCTACACAGAGTCCACTGCAGACAGACTCTCCGACCCTCTCTTCCCGTTTCCCTTTCTCACTCTTTCCCACTATCCTCCCTTCTTCTCCCTCGTCCACACCACAGAATGACAATCTCCTCCCTGCAGATCCAGTCCTGCTCTGATTTGAAATTTTTGACTTAACAGACTGTGAGCACAGTGTTGATTCTCTTTCAGAAATAATAGAGATTATGTATTGGGGTGTGTGTGATAGTGTAGTAACATGCGTTACCATGAAAGCATAAACAGAAAATATTCCCCAAAATAAATATAATGATGAGACTATGAAAATAATATGCTAGTGTATGTACTTGGTCAGTGAACATTGTTTGTGAAGTAATGAGCAGTGGGCCTTAACAGTATGCTGCGTTCAGAAGTGTAAAAACTTGAACATAATACTTTATAAACGGGGACCAATGAGATCAGTGCATTCGCTTGCTTTGAACTCATTGAGAACGGCGATTGGCTGATGGCAAACAAGCCACCCAGTTGACTACTTTAAAATGGTGGAAGCCTTCAATGGCAATGTCCATGCAAAAATTGGTTATATCCATGATGAGTCCTCTAACTAACTCTGTAAAAATGTGACATTGAATAGTTCAGAGCCATCATTGGATTGTATCTATTCCCTTGGATTATAAACAATACACTTCCTTGGATTTGGATGTAAGGACTCAAACCAGAGGTTCTTGTAGGTCTAAGCCTTTGATTTCTTCCCTGGATTTTCTCTTTGGACTGTTGGCTCTGACAGGATTATTCATTTGTTGATTATTTAATCATTATTTTGTTGCTTATGTTAAACCCTTATAGTTTTCCTATAAAGAATACACTATTAGTGCACTAACCAAGTTCCCCAATCTTTAATTTCTGGCAAGTTTGTGGTTTATGCAAGTTACAGTGTAGTGTCTGTTTTGGTTGGTGCTTGTATCTTTAATGTTTACTGTAGATCTTTACAAATGTCACCGAACTCAATTTTGATGGAACAATGTCCATCCTGTTTTTATTTGGCCCCTTATGTCTTTGGTTCTTGAAATGCCTCCTTTGTTCAGAGGTTGAGCACCAAGCCACCAACTATCAGTTCTTTTCTTGTTATGGAGAGAGTTGATGTGAGACTCCATGTCATGTTTCATTCCTCACATCTCTAAAACATGACCAGTGTCTGTCTGGGTGCCCTCCACTGTAACCTCTGTGATATTAGGCTTCTCTCTGAATTGCCGCCTGTCGAGCGTATTACACCATGTCTATCGATTCTGAAATTGAGATGGAGCTTGATATATAGCAAATCAAATCAAAATCAAATCAAATGTATTTAAATAGCCCTTCGTACATCAGCTGATATCTCAAAGTGCTGTACAGAAACCCAGCCTAAAACCCCAAACAGCAAGCAATGCAGGTGTAGAAGCACCTGCAGGTGTAGAAACACATATGTGTACTTAATATACCAAGTTTGTTTATGTGTGTACTGGGTCTGGTTCAAAGTGGATGATTGAATGTGTACATCCATTACATAGTCCATTACAAATAGTACCTGCATGTATACATATTGTTGGGTATGTAGCAATACATGGACTAAATGATAAAATAATTTGAAAAGAGAGGTTTAGAGTATGTAGAAACAAAGTTAGCATGCGTTTAGCAAACTGTAGCAGACAGTAGAAAATAAGATAATCTCTGCACTGCAGGCTATTGTGTTTCCTCCAGTGTTAAATAGAACTGGCTCTGCCAGTAATATGGGTTAATTGTTCTGGATGGCTGGATCACTTCCAACAGTTCATCCAATTTCCATTTAAATTGAGCTATCGGAGCATGACATGGGTGACACTCTGCTCCGCGCGGCACTGTCACAAGCTGCCATGGTTGGCCTGGCCCACTCCTGGGCTGGATGTGGAGCGGGGAACCTTGTTTTTAGGTCTATCTGGGGGTTCTCAAGTGGCACACCCTGCCTGGCTCTCCCAATGGGGTTGATCCTTTAAGCCAGAGCCAGCCAAAAAGCCCTCTCATATAGTCAGAGCAGTGGAGTGTATATGCATCGCCACATAGTCAATCTCCTTCTGGCAATCATCACAGTTTGTCGTGACCTGCCAGTCTGTACAGTGGAGTAGAGGGGAGGCCATATGCATTCCTGTTTAGGAGTTCTATTCTCTTGCTCTTTAAATGTGAAATGTGATGATTTTCTCTTACAATATCATCAATCTCTTATACATATTTCATTCAGTAATTGCATGTTTAAAATCAAAGGAGGTGCACTTTATAATGACAGATTTATGATGACTGATGCATATTTCTAAATCATGGTGTCACTGTACAATTACTGCTGAATGTTACAACAAACTTATAGACAACACATACAGTACATTTGTCTATTTTAGGACCCTCAGCCACACCTTGCATTGGCCAGATATCCACAGGGATGTGGAGCACTGCAGTGTGTCATTCAGTCAGAGAGTCGAAGTCAGAGAAGGTTGTCTGACTGTAGCATTGCCTTCCTGTGAGCTGTTCTCCTCTCCCTATCGCCCGTCCCCCCCCACTGCCCCTATACATCATACAGACAGGTTCTGTGCTCCTGTGGATGTGACTCCTAACAATCATGCTCTACAGCTGAGCAAGCATAACATCCCACGGACCCTACTGTATCATCGATCTGTTCCATTCTAGAAACCACCCCCATGTCATACTTATTGTTTCTACACTCTTGGAAAAAGGTGCTATCTAGAACCTAAATGGATCCTTCGGCTGTCTCCATTTGAGAATCCTTTGAAGAACAACTTTTTGGTTCCAGGTTTAACTCTTGGAATCCAAAAGGGAACCAAAAAGGGTTCTACCTGGAATCGAAAAGGGTTAGCCTATTGGGACAGCCGAACAACCCGTTTGGCACCCTTATTTCTTAGAGTGTAGAAGGGGTTGAGGAAACTCCTGCAGTAAATCATGTGTGTTTTGATAGAATGGCTGCTTTGGAAAGCCTTTGTCTTAGTAGGCTATTCTCTTTGGTTGTCCCTAACCTCAGTGGGCCAGACCCTCTATCATTATGGTCTGGTTCAGTGGTGTGAAGAGGCTCCACCCTAGGCAGGGTGGTTAGTGTGTGATCTCTGGCGAGATGCTGAATTCAATCATTTAGCCGACCCGAGGGCTCCTCACCCTCAGACCTTGACCCAGGACTTTATTTGCCGGGTCATGAGGAGAAAATGGAGGCCACACACTTTACCGCTTGTGGACTAAATGACACCAGGATGAATGGGAGGTTAGGTCCACTGGGACTCACCTCTGACCTCTTCCAGCTCGCTGTGTTTAGCTTCTTATTGAGTTTGGTCTCAAGGTGCATGTAGGTTTATTACCCACATTGCAATTATTCTAAGAATTGCAATTTTAATTTGAGTGCTGATTTTTCTCTCCTTTTTCTCCCTTTTTGTTATTGTGCAAGGTTCAGAGAGCAAATGTTTGCCTATCTGTGTGTTTGTTTTGGTACAAGTGTGTATTCATACAGTGTGTACTGTGTGTGCACTCACCTATGTGTAATGTTTGCGTAAGCTTGTGTTGTTTGGTGCATGGTGTGATGCGGGGGTATATTCACTACACGTCTGTCTGCTAGCCCAGTGAGTGACTCATTTGAATCTGGTCTCCTTGAGGTGTCCTTCACTCTAACACACTGAGCCTGAGACGGGGGGCTGGGGATGGGCCCCCTCAATGCTCCCCTCCCCCAGTGATCCTCTGCAGGTTCTCCAACAGAAAATACATGTCCAGATATTTCTATCGTTCTGCTGTCTGATCTTCACACAGGGTTCTAAAACAAAGCCCTGGTATGAATATTTATAACTCCTCTGATGGGATCAATGGGAAGAAGAGAGAGGACCTGAATAATTCTCCATCTGTACTTCCAGACCCTTCTCTACTCTCCATCTCTCTAAAGTGGAAGTGTTGTTTGAAAGAGGAAATATGTGTGTGAGAGAAGTAGAGGGAGAGAGAGAGAAATAAATGTGTGTACGTGTGTGTGAGCATGCATATTTTGTCTGTGCATGTTGGCAGGCTTGGTATTACTACCTTGACGGGGATCATGTAGTTATTCCTGTTCCAGCTTCTAGGTATTATTGATACAATAATGAAGCTACGCTAGTTTGGCCTTTCATTCTAAATCCAGGCATCCACTTCTGGATCGACAACTACCCTAACACCTCAGCTTACTTTGTTTTCGTTCTTTCACATCCTATGACTCCCACACTCCATCTCTTACCTCAGCATCTCTGGCTAAACTTCTGAGAGAGAGAGTGGGAGTGGGAGTGGGAGTGGGTTGGACTTAGAACAGACCCCTGGTGTCTTCATTAACATTCCCAGCATGGAGGATCTCAGAGATAAAAGTCAGACAGGCTGAGACAGTCTGCTCTGTGTCTTCCGTGGGTGGTGGGCACACTGCCCGGTGCTCAGTAAGCAAATTAGGTGGGCACTGTGCCCAACACTGGCTCTTTCTGACGTACAGTAGCCCTGCCACACACACTTTAACTGCACAAGGAGAAAACCATTCATCAGAGGTGCTTGCATCTCCCAGCTTGTACTGGTCTGCAGAGAGGGGAGAGGCAGACGAGCCCAGAGTCCTTGGTGATGAATGCCGTAGCTTCCACACCTTTTAAAAGTACACTTTATCAATGGGGAATGGAGCAGCGTGTTCAGGTGGCTGAGGGGAAATTGCCTTTTTCCTTTCACCTGCAGCCAATGGTGAAGAAGTGAATGGAAAGGGATGGGAGGCCGGCTGCCCTCTGAGCTGATGTATATGGAGAAAATGAGAGGAGCAGACCTTTCAATCTCTCTCTCTACCGCCTCCTTTCTCCTTATCCTTTCTTTTTTTATTCCTCCTCTCTCTCCCTCCATTCCCCAGTGCTGCAGAGTGTTGGGTCACTGAGGTGTGTGTGTTGACAGGCTGAGCTCTGGGAGGTCGTAAGGGCAGCGTATGCAGACTTGGAGACAGAAAGCTGAGACAGCAAGGCCCTGTCTGAGACCACTGTGTGCAGCACCAATACCAAGCCCAGACAGGAACAGAACAGTGTGCAGCAATATTACCGAGGCCAGACAGGAACAGACCAGTGTGCAGCACCAATACCGAGGCCAGACAGGAACAGAAGAGTGTGCAGCACCAATACCGAGGCCAGACAGGAACAGAACAGTGTGCAGCACCAATAACGAGGCCAGACAGGAACAGAACAGTGTGCAGCACCAATACTGAGGACAGACAGAGCAGAACAGAGTGTGCAGCACCAATACCGAGGACAGACAGGAACAGAACAGTGTGCAGCACTAATAACGAGGCCAGACAGGAACAGAACAGAGTGCAGCACCAATACTGAGGACAGAGAGAACCACGACCTTGAGCCGTGAGCAGAAGAAATGCATTTCAAATACATATCCCACTGTGGAGGTGGGCTCCCAGGCCCGTCTGCCCAGGGTACGTGTTCACTGAATGGCATATGGTGTTTTGCTCAAACTGGATTAAATTCAGCCCCTCATGAATTATTGTGAATGCCCAGGATATTGTGCTGCAGCATTGAGAGAAGCGATAAACAAATTAGTGATTTTTTTCATATCCTTCCCTAATTGATATTCATGAATGCAGTAACTTATATGCCACAAAGGGTGTTGTGCAGTGAAAAGATTTAGATTTAGATTGTTAATCAATGGGCGACTGACTGCTCAGTGTGTCTGTCTGTCTGTGTGAGGGTGGGTGTGAGTGTGTCTGTGAGTGTGTCTGTGTGTGAGTGCGTGTGTGTGTGCGTGTGTGTGTGCGTGTGTGTGCCACAGGCGGCCGGCCGGTGGCACCTTATTTGGGAAGGACGGCTCATAGTAATGGATGGAAGGGAATAAATGGAATGGTGTTCCATTCCAGAAATGATTATGAGCCGTCTTCCCCTCACCAGCCTCCTGTGGTGTGTGTATTTAAATAAATGTTTGGTTGGGCCCATTTGACTGAATTAGGATCAACATGAATTATTTTGCCCTGCAGCCCTCCCTATCAATGGGACCAGTGGTGGTTTGTCTGTGGGGCTTTTATATGTAAAACACATAGCACAGGGGTGCTCCCAGACACCGGGATTAGAAAGCTCTCTGTAGGGACGCGGGACGAGGTTCTCTCCCTGTTGTGTTTGTTTATTTCAACCATCTGCCCACAAAAAAACCTCTGCCTTTATGTCTGCAGACATGACACATTTCTCTCAGGGCTGTGTTTAACTCCGTACTCGACAGGATCAGAGAGAGAGAGAGGCATCATTCATTATATGAGTTTCATGGTATATTTGTTTACGGACCGTTCATGGATGAGGCTTTTGTGCAAAAAGGAGCTTTCAGCTTTGTTTTATTAAAGGGTTTCTGTCCAGATGTTCTGCTCCAAAGCAGCTGAGGTTGTTTGGGATGTTTACATTACCCCCTGAGCTAACTGAGGTAAGAGAGTATACTGTAGCTGCACAATAGTGTCCTAACCATTATTTTACATTAAAGCCATTTAGCAGAAGCTCTTCTCCGGAGCGACTTACAGGAGCAATGAGGGTTAAGTGCCTTGCTCAAGGGCACATCAACAGAATTTTCACCTAGTCGGCTCAGGGATTCAAACCAGAGACCTTTCGGTTACTGGCCCAATGCTTTTAACCACTGGGCTACCTTTCCCCCTTATACAGAAGGAAGTGCAACTGTATTGAACTTACAAACATGTAGTTTTAGACAATATATATAGTTTGCAATTCAGTACCTCTACCATCCCTCTACCTCTCCTCTCTATCTCTCCTGCATGCTAACAGAGAGAGCTATACCAGGTTGGCCTCTGTAAACTGTGAACAGCATGTTAGTGTGTGAGTCAGAGAGCAGTACTGCAGGTGAATTTCACTACACCTGCAATAACATCTGCTAAACACGTGTATGTGACCAATAAAATGTGATTGGATTTATATTGTTGTATCTCTGTGGTGTTGTGGAGAAGAAGGGCAGCCTACTGAAGACTCCTCTTTCTCTCCACAGCCCCCATCATGCCCCACTGATGGATCTATTTAAATATGTATCTTTCCCGGCAGCTGACTCTATCAAATGCTGAGGATTCCCCTGTTTTCTCCCACATGTATGTTCAGTCTTGGAGTGGATCTGTCCCCATTTCACCCTGATGTCAGTCTTAAGAATGGAAGAGGAGTAAGGATAGATGGGTTCTATATACCAGGATGTGTCCCTCCCTCAGTCATGGGGACAAGTATGTTTTCATGCACGGGGATTGAGTGATTCAGTGCTCTTGGCCCTGTGTGTCTCTCCCTAGCTATAACCACTCACTGGCAGGCAGACAAGGGTGAGAGATTATACACAGCTCTCTGCTGGGCAACCGCTTCCCTGGGACATGTTGCTCATTTTCAGGATTGCATTTGAATATGTGCAGGAAAGATTGGAGTCTGATGATGATTTATGGTTCACTAGGAGGATGCTGCATGGTGATGTGTGGAGAAGAGGACATTTCACTCACATTCCCATAACGGCTGTTAAACATTATAGTGATAACCAACAAGAGCCAATATAGTGATCTCCACATAAAAGGTAGGGAGAGAATGACGGATTGCATCGCTACAGTCACCTACTCCTACAGGATTTCATGGTGGACTTATTTCGACCTTACCTGTGAATCTGGTCTTGTAACAAAAAAAATGAAATATTGAAGGCATACACGTTTTTTCATGATCTCCACTCAGATGTGGGTAATTTCACAAATGTAAAGTTAAGTGGTCATTACTGTGTCATCACTGGTCCAAAAATGGCATTTTACATTGTGTCTTGTAGCTGGACACTGTCCATTACTCTTAGCTGTTTGTGATCAGGCTATGTGACACACACTGCATCTGTGTTGGACACGGACCTAGTCTCCTGCCTTACCACATCACCTGAAGGCTAAAGAAAATACAGACTAAGGAAATGGAGGGCATCCAATCGTTCTGACACACACACAATGTTGTTTAGAGGGAGGTTCTATATATCACTGAAATGAATTTGGTTTCATCAGTTGCTTTAGATTTCAGTCAATTCATCTATTTGAGTTATGGTTGCTCTTAAGAAGAGAATCATGCCAGCTGTGTTATCTACCTGTATTGTCTCAGCCTCCAGCCTCAGTATAATTGCACATCTCTTACGTACTGTTCTTCTCGGCTTGCTTAGTGAACATGTACTGTACACACCCATAGGGAAACCAGGCACGAGGTCAAAGTAATGCAGTGTGGAAGAATTTGTCCCCTGCTTTGGGACCAGTGAGAAATGGGCAGAGACAAGCATGTGTAGTCTATCAAGTCACATTTCAAATCAAATTTATTGATAAAGCCCTTCTTACATCAGCTGATATCTCAAAGTGCTGTACAGAAACCCAGCCTTTCCGTTCACCTTCACACTCCTGGGCCAGACTACACTCAATCATAGGACCTACTGAAGAGATGAGTCTTCAGTAAAGACTTAAAGGTTGAGACCGGGTCTGTGTCTCTCACATGGGTAGGCAGACCATTCCATAAACATGGAGCTCTATAGGAGAGAGCCCTGCCTCCAGCTGTTTGCTTAGAAATTCTAGGGACAATTAGGAGGCCTGCGTCTTGTGACCATTGCGTACGTGTAGGTATGTACGGCAGGACCAAATCGGAAAGATAGGTAGGAGCAAGCCTATGTAATGCTTTGTAGTTTAGCAGTAAAACCTTGAAATCAGCCCTTGCCTTAACAGGAAGCCAGTGTAGGGAAGCTAGCACTGGAGTAATATTATCAAATTTTTTGGTTCTCGTCAAGATTCTAGCAGCCGTGTTGAGCACTAACTGAAGTTTATTTAGTGCTTTATCTGGATATCTGGAAAGTAGAGCATTGCTGTGCTGCCATCCTGTTAGAAGGTAACATATTATTTTATTACAATGGTTAAAATGTATTTTCATTGTGTTCCATGGTGTTATTCGCCCCCTAGTGGAGCTTTCTGGTACTTTGAAAGACTACGCAAACAGGAAGTAGAGAATTCATTCTGCACGCATAGAAGCAGCTACAAACAACGCTACGGTGCAGGTCTTTCAGTGTAGTTATTTCTTGTCACGCTTCAGCCTTGGAAAATATTTGTTTGTAAGTTCGATTCAAGCATTTAGCTAATGATGATAATCTTGTTATTGATAGAGTTGCTTACAAATCAACGTTGGTTGGTTGCATTTACTCACACAAATTGCAATGCCTTTCATGTATGTCATTAGCTGTATTACTTTGCTCGTGCGTCATGCAAACAAATTGTAAAATATACCATACTGTAGTTTTGTTACTGTTTCTAGTGCAATATGCTTTGTTATTCTACATAGATGGTTGTACATTATTAGAGTAATGAAAGGAGTTAGCCAATTACCATATGAGTAACAATTAGCTACATGGTTTGGCATCATGCCAGATGCATGGTACCTTGGCACGTGCTTTGTATTTTCATGCAACTTCAACTTGAAAGGTATAATGTTCAGCTACAAGGTCGATTTGAATTGAATACTAAAGTATATTCTTTTCTGTATTTTGCAGTTTCACAACATAAACGTTTTCAATATATTAATTCAAGAAAAGTCACGCCTTGGGAGTTTTATTGAAGACTTAGTTGTTAGCTATCTGTCTAGTTTTGCATGAGAACGCAACTCAAGGGCAGAATAATTGCAGTAGTCTAACCTAGAATTGACAAAAGCATGAATACATTTTTCTGCATCATTTTTGGACAGAAAGTTTCTGATTTTTGAAATGTTACGTAGATGGAAAAAATCTGTCCTTGAAACAGTCTTGATATGTTCGTCAAAAGGGTCCAGAGTAACGCCAAGGTCCTTCACAGTTTTATTTGAGACGACTGTACAACCATCAAGATTAATTGTCAGATTCAACAGAAGATCTCTTTGTTTCTTGGGACCTAAAACAAGCGTCTCTGTTTTATCCAAGTTTAAATGTAGAACATTTGCAGCCATCCACTTCCTTATGTCTGAAACACAGGCTTCCAGCGAGGGCAATTTTGGGGCTTCACCATGTTTCATCAAAATGTACGACTGTGTGTCATCCGCATAGCAGTGAAAGTTAACATTATGTTTCCGAATGATATCACCAAGAGGTAAAATATATAGTGAAAACAATAGTGGTCCTAAAACGGAACCTTGAGGAACATCGAAATATACAATTGATTTGTCAGAGGACAAAACATCCACAGAGACAAACTGATATCTTTCCGACAGATAAGATCTAAACCAGGCCAGAACTTGTCCGTGTAAACCAAGTAGGGTTTCCAATCTCTCAAAAAGAATGGTGATCGATGGTATCAAAAGCAGCACTAAGGTCTACGAGCACGAGGAGTGCAGAGCCTCTTTACCATCTTCACAAGAGCAGTCTCAGTGCTATGATGGGGTCTAAAACCAGACTGATGCTTTTCGTATACATTGTTTGTCTTCAGGAAGGCAGTGAGTTGCTGCGCAGATGACAATGAATCTGTAATCACAATTATCTGGTGAGAAAATAGAGGACTGGTGGAATGCAGTCTTGTCTCCTCGTCAAATGGCACCCGCTCAAAAGTCTTTGTTTATCTGGCCAAAGGTTGACCAATAAGATACTGTATCTTCTATGGAGAAATGTCCTTTATTGTCAGTCGCTGAAGGGTAAATAAAATCCATAGAACAACATAATTCTACCGGTGTTATTGTACCTTCAGATTAGTTTTATACCCATCTCATTACATTTATACTGCCACCAGACAGACAAAGGCAGTTAAACCTGTATAGCAATGGGATGATCTCATAATGGCTCCCAATAGGACAGGGAGTAGATGGGCCTCCTCTCCCCTCTCCAGAGGGACTCACCTGTGATTTAATCTCGTTACCTATGTGACAGGCGGGGTGGCACCATGGCAGCCAGCGCCTGCTCCCTCCCTGGTGACCCCAGATGGCCCGCTCCCCCAGGAGGGTGCATAATTGTCTAATTAAGTGGAGAGAGAGACTGCGGCCCCATTCCCAGCGTACTTCATTAAAGACAGCGCTCCATCAGCTCCTGCCACACAGGGCAGCCTCCTCTAAAAGACTCCCCCCATCCTGGCAGGAAAGGTCAAACACAGACTGAAGGTGCAGCTGCTGATTCTCCCAGTGGCTTACTAACATGTCCTTGGCAGTGTTGGAGTCACTTTCCATGTCGCCATGGTGATTATAAGCAGTATAGTATCTCAGTTGTCTGTTTATTTGAGAAGGAACAGAAACTGAAAGGCCTAGTCTCCTGAAGATTCCTTCAGTGCAGATATTGTAGGACGTCACCTACAGCCACAGTGCATCTAAACATCACAATTCTGTCTGATAGCCTCCGCTGATTGATTCTGCTTGACCTTTCAAAGTCAAGTTATTTATGGGGAACACATACACCTCTTCCCACCGCCTCTCTTCTCCCGTCTACACACACGGACGCGTACACACACACACACACACACACACACACACACACACACACACACACACACACACACACGGCAGTTGGTGCCGTTTAAGGATTTTTTTTATTTTTATGACTATGGCCTTATTTCTATTACAGAATATTGGATGACTGTCATTCATAATTGATTCACCCAGCTCAATGTATCATGGATAGGTTTGGCTACTTAGGCTACTTACCACACAGATACTAAAATGTTCCCTTTATTAATGAGGTTGCTACAACCTACCCTATGAATAAAAGTTTACAGGTCAGGAGACATTTGAGTAATCACGGTGAAAGACACATTCAATACTACCTTGCACACACTTGCATCTAGCTGATCTAGGGTGTAATCATTAGTCCAACAGTTGCAAACAATCATTTCTATTGGACAAATTCAGGTATGTTTGTCCCCGTTTGCTTTCGTTTAAGAAACGTTTTTCAACAGAATTGCTCGAATGAATACACCCCTGAATGCACGTAAACACAGTTCACTTTCATAACAGCAAGACTGTTGTGTTATTCCTTCTCGCATCTACGCACTCTCTCACCTTTTTCCGTCAGACTTCAGTGCACAACACATCAGCTGCATTTCATAAACGCTAAACGCCACACACAGCCTACATCGTTGTCACCATATTAGCTAATGGTAACAACATACAGTTGAAGTCTGAAGTTTACATACACCTTAGCCAAATAGATTTAAATTCAGTTTTTCACAATCTCTGACATTTAATCCTAGTAAAAAGTTGGTGTAACTAAGTCAGGTGTGTAGGCCTCCTTGCTCGCAGACACTTTTTCAGTTCTGCCCACAACTTTTCTATTGGCTTGAGGTCAGGGCTTTGTGATGGCCACTCCAATACCTTGACTTTGTTGTCCTTAAGCAATTTTGCCACAACTTTGGAAGAATGCTTGGGGTCATTGTCCATTTGGAAGACCCATTTGCACCAAGCTTTAACTTCCTGACTGATGTCTTGAGATGTTGCTTCAACATATCCACATCATTTTCTTACCTCATTATGCCATCTATTTTGTGATGTGCACTAGTCCCTCCTGCAGCAAAGCACCCCCACAACATGATGCTGCCACCCCCGTGCTTCACGGTTGGGATGGTGTTCTTTGTCTTGCAACCGTCCCACTTTTTCCTCCAAACCTAACGATGGTCATTATGGCCAAACAGTTCTATTTTTCTTTCATCAGACCAGAGGACATTTCTTCAAAAAGTACCTTCTTTGTCCCCATGTGCACTTGCAAACCGTAGTCTGGATTTTTTTATGGCGGTTTTGGAGCAGTGGCTTCTTCCTTGCTAAGAAGCCTTTCAGGTTATGCTGATATAGGACTCATTTTACTGTGGATGTAGATACTTTTGTACCTGTTTCCTCCAGCATCTTCACAAGGTCCTTTGCTGTTGTTTTAGGATTGATTTGCACTTTTCGAACCAAAGCACGTTCATCTCTAGGAGACCGAACGTGTCTCCTTCCTGAGCGGTATGACGGCTACATGGTCCCATGGTGTTTATACTTGCATACTATTGTTTGTACAGATGAACGTGGTACCTTCAGGCATTTGGAAATTGCTCCCAAGGATGAACCAGACTTGTGGAGGTCTACAATTTTGTTGTCTGAGGTCTTGGCTGATTTCTTTTGATTTTCCCATGATGTCAAGCAAAAAGGCACTGAGTTTGAAGGTAAGCCTTGAAATACATCCACAGGTACACCACTGAATGACTCAAATGATGTCAATTAGCCTATCAGAAGCTTCCAAAGCCATGACATAATTTTCTGGAATTTTACAAGCTGTTTAAGGCACAGTCAACTTAGTGCATGTAAACTTCTGACCCACTGGAATTGTGATACAGTGAATTATAAGTGAAATAATCTGTCTGTAAACAATTGTTGGAAAAATTACTTGTGTCCTGCACAAAGTAGATTGCCAAAACTATATTTTGTTAACAAGAAATTTGTGAAGTGGTTGAAAAACAAGTTTAAATGACTCCAACCTAGGTGTATGTAAACTTCCGACTTCAATTGTATCTACTAAAACTAATGCTTTAGTAAACCCGCTACAATCATGCAGTACAGTGTACAGTTTGCAAGCAGTTTAGCAGTTACACTGGCGTGTCCCTGTGGCATCTTAATGTTTTTCCTCATAATCCTGGACTATCGGACCACCATTTTATTACGTTTGCAATCACAACAAATAATCTGCTCAGACCCCAACCAAGGAGCATCAAAAGTCGTGCTATAAATTCTCAGACAACCCAAAGATTCCTTGATGCCCTTCCAGACTCCTGCTGCCTACCCAAAGACGTCAGAGGACAAAAATCAGTTAACCACGTAACTGAGGAACTCAATTTAACCTTGCGCAATACCCTAGATGCAGTTGCACCCCTAAAAACTAAAAACATTTGTCATAAAGAACTAGCTCCCTGGTATACAGAAAATACCCGAGCTCTGAAGCAAGCTTCCAGAAAATTGGAACGGAAATGGCGCCACACCAAACTGGAAGTCTTCCGACTAGCTTGGAAAGACAGTACCGTGCAATATTGAAGAGCCCTCACTGCTGCTCAATCATCCTATTTTTCCAACTTAATTGAGGAAAATAAGAACAATCCAAAATGTATTTTTAATACTGTCGCAAAGCTAGCAATGTATACGAAATACTTCAGTCTGTTTTCAGACCCCATCACTGCACTTGTGAAGGTGGTAAATGACCTTTTAATGGCGTCAGACCGAGGCTCTGCATCTGTCCTCGTGCTCCTAGACCTTAGTGCTGCTTTTGATACCATCGATCACCAGATTCTTTTGAAGAGATTGGAAACCCAAATTGGTCTACACGGACAAGTTCTGGCCTGGTTTAGATCTTATCTGTCGGAAGGATATCAGTTTGTCTCTGTGAATGGTTTTTCTTCTTATCAAATCAACTGTAAATTTCTGTGTTCCTCAAGGTTCCGTTTTAGGACCACTATTTTTTTCACTATATATTTTACCTCTTGGGGATGTCATTTGAAAACATAATATTAACTTTTACTGCTATGCGGATGACACACAGCTGGACATTTCAATGAAACATGGTGAAGCCCCAAAATTGCCCTCGCTAGAAGCCTGTTTTTCAGACAAAAGGAAGTGGATGGCTGCAAACGTTCTACTTTTAAACTCGGACAACACAGAGATACTTGTTCTAGGTCACAAGAAACAAAGAGATCTTCTGTTGAATCTGACAATTAATCTTGATGGTTGTACAGTCGTCTCAAATAGAACTGTGAAGGACTTTGGCGTTACTCTGGACCCTGATCTCTCTTTTGAAGAACATATATGTAACATTGCAAAAATCAGAAACTTTCTGTCCAAACATTATGCAGAAAAATGTATCCATGCTTTTGTTACTTCTAGGTTAGACTACTGCAATGCTCTACTTTCCGGCTACCCGGATAAAGCACTAAATTAACTTCAGTTAGTGCTTAATACGGCTGCTAGAATTTCTTTACAGCACTTTGAGATATCAGCTGATGTAAGAAGGGCTATATTAATACATTTGATTTGATTTGAACAGTTTACGTCTGTTTGAGTAGGCGAGCTAGCTACCTAAGTATGTCAAACAAATGCTAAATATAGCTTTCTCTCTCTCGCTTCTCCTTAATTTTTGAATAAATTAATTTACTCAAAACAGTTCAACTATTGATGTTCTCTGTCTTTCAACTACTCACCACATCTTTAGCTTTACTTTCAGTACTAGATTAATTTTCTTATCTTTTGATTGGGTGGACAACATGTCAGTTAATGCTGCAAGAGCTTTGATAGGTTGGAAGACGTCCTCCGGAAGTTGTAATAATTGTCATAATTACTGTGTAAGTCTACGGAAGGGGGTGAGAACTGCAAGCCTTCTAGATTTTGTAATGAAGTCAATGTACCCAGAGGAGGACGGAAACTAGCTGTCCTCCGGCTACACCATGGTACTACCCTACAGAGTGCTGTTGAGGCTACTGTAGATCTTCTTTGCAAAACAGTGTGTTTTAATCAATTATTTGGTCACATGAACATATTTAGTATAGTTTTATCTAAAAAAGATTGCTTTGTTCATGTTTCGTATTTTTTTCTGAAATTCACTGAGGAGGATGGTCCTCCCCTTCCTCCTCTGAGGAGCCTCCACTGACACACACACAGACGCACACACACACACATACATCATGAATATTTCAGCAGATGGATGGCTTTGTGTCAGAGACAAGGGGTTAACACAGTTTGAAGGGGCAGACTGGACATCTAGCATTTTGGGAAAATGCCAGATGGCTGGTCCATTTTTAGCCCAGTGGGCCTGTCTGACTTTTTTGTTTTAAATGATGGGAGATCTGGCTAATAATAGGGGCCTAGAGGGGGAAAAAAATGGGCTGTTGTGTTAGAAATGCCAGGGCCGATTTCTGGTCCCAGTCTACCCCTGGTTAACAGAGAGCCCAACACCACCTCTATGTCTGGGATGCCAGGCTCCATTAAATCTGCCTTCTTAATCTCCCAGTCCTACATGATCACAGGTGCCATAGTTATGTAGTGGATGTGTAGTGGATATGTAGTGGATGTGCAGTGGATGTGTAGTGGATGTGAATTGGATGTGTAGTGGATGTGTAGTGAATGTGTAGTGGATGTGAATTGGATATGTAGTGGATGTGTAGTGGATGTGAATTGGATATGTAGTGGATGTGTAGTGGAAGTGAGTTGGATATGTAGTGGATGTGTAGTGAATGTGTAGTGGATGTGAATTGGATATGTAGTGGATGTGTAGTGGATGTAAATTGGATATGTAGTGAATATGTACTGGGTATCTACTGGATATAAAGAATGTGATTGTGATGCTTTATGATGTGAGGTGCTGCCTTCAACATGCCACAGGACTCCACTACCAACCCTGTTGTCCCATCTACTCACACTCTCTGTTATCAAAATAGCACAGAACTCTACCTCCAACCCTTTTCGACCCATCGAATCACCCACCGTGCCTTCAACATGCTACAGGACTCCACCACCAACCATGTCCCATCCACTCATTGACTTTGCTATCAAAGTGCCACAGGACTCCATGACCAACATTGTTTTCCCATCCACTCACCCACTCTGCCTTCAACATGCCACAGTACCCCACTACCAACCCTGTTGTCTGAGGTACTGCTGCAACATGCCACAGGACCCCACTACCAACCCTGTTGTCTGAGGTACTGCTGCAACATGCCACAGGACCCCACTACCAACCCTGTTGTCTGAGGTTCTGCTGCAACATGCCACAGGACTCCACTACCAACCCTGTTGTCTGAGGTACTGCTGCAACATGCGACAGGACCCCACTTCCAACCCTGTTGTCTGAGGTACTGCTGCAACATGCCACAGGACCCCACTACCAACCCTGTTGTCTGAGGTAGTGCTGCAACATGCCACAGTACCCCACTACCAACCCTGTTATCTGAGGTAGTGCTGCAACATGCCACAGGACCCCACTACCAACCCTGTTGTCTGAGGTACTGCTGCAACATGTGACAGGACCCCATTTCCAACCCTGTTGTCTGAGGTACTGCTGCAACATGCCACAGGACCCCACTACCAGCCCTGTTGTCTGAGGTAGTGCTGCAACATGCCACAGTACCCCACTACCAACCCTGTTGTCTGAGGTAGTGCTGCAACATGCCACAGGACCCCACTACCAACCCTGTTGTCTGAGGTAGTGCTGCAACATGCCACAGGACCCCACTACCAGCCCTGTTGTCTGAGGTAGTGCTGCAACATGCCACAGGACCCCACTGCCAACCCTGTTGTCTGAGGTAGTGCTGCAACATGCCACAGGACCCCACTACCAACCCTGTTGTCTGAGATACTGCTGCAACATGCCACAGGACTCCACTACCAACCCTGTTGTCTGAGGTAGTGCTGCAACATGCCACAGGACTCCACTACCAACCCTGTTGTCTGAGGTAGTGCTGCAACATGCCACAGGACCCCACTACCAACCCTGTTGTCTGAGATACTGCTGCAACATGCCACAGGACTCCACTACCAGCCCTGTTGTCTGAGGTTCTGCTGCAACATGCCACAGGACTCCACTACCAGCCCTGTTGTCTGAGGTTCTGCTGCAACATGCCACAGGACTCCACTACCAACCCTGTTGTCTGAGGTACTGCTGCAACATGCCACAGGACCCCACTACCAACCCTGTTGTCTGAGGTACTGCTGCAACATGCCACAGGACCCCACTACCAGCCCTGTTGTCTGAGGTTCTGCTGCAACATGCCACAGGACTCCACTACCAGCCCTGTTGTCTGAGGTACTGCTGCAACATGCCACAGGACCCCACTACCAACCCTGTTATCTGAGGTTCTGCTGCAACATGCCACAGGACTCCACTACCAGCCCTGTTGTCTGAGGTTCTGCTGCAACATGCCACAGGACTCCACTACCAGCCCTGTTGTCTGCGGTTCTGCTGCAACATGCCACAGGACTCCACTACCAGCCCTGTTGTCTGAGGTTCTGCTGCAACATGCCACAGGACTCCACTACCAACCCTGTTGTCTGAGGTAGTGCTGCAACATGCCACAGGACTCCACTACCAGCCCTGTTGTCTGAGGTAGTGCTGCAACATGCCACAGGACCCCACTACCAACCCTGTTATCTGAGGTAGTGCTGCAACATGCCACAGTACCCCACTACCAACCCTGTTGTCTGAGGTAGTGCTGCAACATGCCACAGGACCCCACTACCAACCCTGTTGTCTGAGATACTGCTGCAACATGCCACAGGACCCCACTACCAGCCCTGTTGTCTGAGGTTCTGCTGCAACATGCCACAGGACTCCACTACCAGCCCTGTTGTCTGCGGTTCTGCTGCAACATGCCACAGGACCCCACTGCCAACCCTGTTGTCTGAGGTAGTGCTGCAACATGCCACAGGACCCCACTACCAACCCTGTTGTCTGAGATACTGCTGCAACATGCCACAGGACTCCACTACCAACCCTGTTGTCTGAGGTAGTGCTGCAACATGCCACAGGACTCCACTACCAACCCTGTTGTCTGAGGTAGTGCTGCAACATGCCACAGGACCCCACTACCAACCCTGTTGTCTGAGATACTGCTGCAACATGCCACAGGACTCCACTACCAGCCCTGTTGTCTGAGGTTCTGCTGCAACATGCCACAGGACTCCACTACCAGCCCTGTTGTCTGAGGTTCTGCTGCAACATGCCACAGGACTCCACTACCAACCCTGTTGTCTGAGGTACTGCTGCAACATGCCACAGGACCCCACTACCAACCCTGTTGTCTGAGGTACTGCTGCAACATGCCACAGGACCCCACTACCAGCCCTGTTGTCTGAGGTTCTGCTGCAACATGCCACAGGACTCCACTACCAGCCCTGTTGTCTGAGGTACTGCTGCAACATGCCACAGGACCCCACTACCAACCCTGTTATCTGAGGTTCTGCTGCAACATGCCACAGGACTCCACTACCAGCCCTGTTGTCTGAGGTTCTGCTGCAACATGCCACAGGACTCCACTACCAGCCCTGTTGTCTGCGGTTCTGCTGCAACATGCCACAGGACTCCACTACCAGCCCTGTTGTCTGAGGTTCTGCTGCAACATGCCACAGGACTCCACTACCAACCCTGTTGTCTGAGGTAGTGCTGCAACATGCCACAGGACTCCACTACCAGCCCTGTTGTCTGAGGTAGTGCTGCAACATGCCACAGGACCCCACTACCAACCCTGTTATCTGAGGTAGTGCTGCAACATGCCACAGTACCCCACTACCAACCCTGTTGTCTGAGGTAGTGCTGCAACATGCCACAGGACCCCACTACCAACCCTGTTGTCTGAGATACTGCTGCAACATGCCACAGGACTCCACTACCAACCCTGTTGTCTGAGGTAGTGCTGCAACATGCCACAGTACCCCACTACCAACCCTGTTGTCTGAGGTAGTGCTGCAACATGCCACAGGACCCCACTACCAACCCTGTTGTCTGAGGTAGTGCTGCAACATGCCACAGGACTCCACTACCAACCCTGTTGTCTGAGGTACTCCTGCAACATGCCACAGGACCCCACTACCAACCCTGTTGTCTGAGGTACTGCTGCAACTTGCCACAGGACCCCACTACCAACCCTGTTGTCTGAGGTAGTGCTGCAACATGCCACAGTACCCCACTACCAGCCCTGTTGTCTGAGGTTCTGCTGCAACATGCCACAGGACTCCACTACCAGCCCTGTTGTCTGAGGTACTGCTGCAACATGCCACAGGACCCCACTACCAACCCTGTTGTCTGAGGTAGTGCTGCAACATGCCACAGGACCCCACTACCAACCCTGTTGTCTGAGGTAGTGCTGCAACATGCCACAGTACCCCACTACCAACCCTGTTGTCTGAGGTTCTGCTGCAACATACCACAGGACCCCACTACCAGCCCTGTTGTCTGAGGTAGTGCTGCAACATGCCACAGTACCCCACTACCAACCCTGTTATCTGAGGTTCTGCTGCAACATGCCACAGGACCCCACTACCAGCCCTGTTGTCTGAGGTAGTGCTGCAACATGCCACAGTACCCCACTACCAACCCTGTTATCTGAGGTTCTGCTGCAACACGCCACAGGACCCCACTACCAGCCCTGTTGTCTGAGGTAGTGCTGCAACATGCCACAGTACCCCACTACCAACCCTGTTATCTGAGGTTCTGCTGCAACATGCCACAGGACCCCACTACCAACCCTGTCTTACCATCCATTCACCCACTCTTATTTCTATTTTCTCATGTTTAAACATGTCTTTCTATTGGTTATGCTATGTGATATTCTGTTGGGTAGGGCTTGCAAACTAAGCATTTCACTGTACTTTTCACTCTGCATATGACAAATAAAACTTCAAACTCCTAGCTACAGATTTTGTGTCATGTTCAGAAAGCGTTGGTTTCCTGTTACCTGTTGGCCCCGAGGGGATCGTAGTAATCCTATACTTGTAGAGTGACAGTGTGAAAAATAGGTGACTTAACAGAACTATGGGATAGGATAGTATGTTTTGTGTTGGTTTATTTACACACTATATGAACAAATCCAAGACTTCTGCAATGTGAGGACCTCTCTCTCTGGGATAGGTCTCTACTGAATGTATGCGTTTCAATGTGAGGACCTCTCTCTCTGGGATAGGTCTCTACTGAATGTATGCGTTTCAATGTGAGGACCTCTCTCTCTGGGATAGGTCTCTACTGAATGTATACATTTCAATGTGAGGACCTCTCTCCCTGGGATAGGTCTCTACTGAATGTATACGTTTCAATGTGAGGACCTCTCTCTCTGGGATAGGTCTCTACTGAATGTATACGTTTCAATGTGAGGACCTCTCTCTCTGGGATAGGTCTCTACTGAATGTATACATTTCAATGTGAGGACCTCTCTCCCTGGGATAGGTCTCTACTGAATGTATACGTTTCAATGTGAGGACCTCTCTCTCTGGGATAGGTCTCTACTGAATGTATACGTTTCAATGTGAGGACCTCTCTCTCTGGGATAGGTCTCTACTGAATGTATACGTTTCAATGTGAGGACCTCTCTCTCTGGGATAGGTCTCTACTGAATGTATACATTTCAAGCAGTGTTGATTGTAGAACTATTGCTTAGGACTTTTACACCATTGAAACTTTCATGAGGTCCTGCTGCTTAAGCAAAAAGCAACAGCTTTGAAGTCTCCTTTGAGGATGGACTGCTTTAATTTAGAGAAAATTAAGTGACTTTACCAACAGGGTAAGAAGGCAAGACACTTTTAATTATTGTTGTGAGGTTGCGAAACATATCATTCTTCATCCAGCACATTTGAGCATATTATCTAGCCTGTTGACATTCAATTTGTGTACGTTATAATACGCATGTTGTTGACTTTGGCCAAATTGATCAAATTCAGCTCAGCAGACCCACGGTATACTATAAATGAGGGAAATATAATGGGTGATTTAATACAAGCTGGACCTCTCTTTAACTCTCCAATGGATAGTGAGTGATTTAACTGGAATTCAAGGCTAAGCTATTTCTGAACCTGGTTGTTTATATGTTTAATCATTTGTGATGCTGATGGATGAGCTCGGGTTGTGCTGCTTTGGGCCATGTATTATTCATCACAGGGAAATGTGTTTGAGAAGTTGACTGTTGGACTGGCACCATGATTAGGGAATTGTTAGGATTGGTCCCATCTAATCACAGCAGGTCACCACAATCATTTGAGGTGAACTGATGTTGTACATTAATTGAGTACAATGTTAATGTTACCTGCCTGAGAGAGATGTGAAAATAAGACAATTGACACCCGTGGAAAGAAACACAATGATAGTATCTTAAATTTCAGCAAGTCTTTTTTGTACTAATTTGTTTTTATAGTTTTGCCATCTGGAGACATAAGACATAACATATAATAAAATAATGGAGACATAAGACATAACATATAATAAAATAATGGAGACATAGCCTTTACCCACATGGTATAAAATAAAATAATGGAGACATAGCCTTTACCCACATGGTATATAATACAATAATGGAGACATAGCCTTTACCCACATGCCTCCTTCGCTTGAGACATTAGCCAGCCAGTGGACAAGGGGAAACAGATGGGGGGATTGAGAACCAACAGAGGGAGCCCAATAGCCACCTTTCTTCACCCAGAGACAGACAGGGCAACTATAGAACATCACTCACTTCATATGCAGAATGACTCTACACAGACTAATGACTCTACACAGACTAATGACTTTACACAGGCTAATGACTCTACACAGACTAATGACTCTACACAGACTAATAAACAAACATAACAATGATTCACAGTGATCATTTTAGTTCTGTGCAGTAAGTTTTCCATTTAGTTTCTACAGAAGATGACTCAAGGACCCGGTGTGTTCCTTTCTATGGGGGATATTTCTGTAGAAAACGACTGGCTGGCATCCATGAGAGGGTCACTGAAGATGTGTGGTCTTGATTGTTTCGGTTATTCACTCATTGTGGTGGATTTAGTTGGCGGTGAGGTTTCTTAGTGGAAAGACTCAAAATAAGATAAATAATGAGAGAGAGAAAGAGAGAGAAAGAGAGAGACAGATAGAGACAGTGTAAGGGGTGCGTAACTGGTGGCAGGGAAGTCAGACGCAGGAGAGCAGAACTGGGTAATAGCCAGAGCAGTTTAACACAACACCAACGGTATCAAGAAAATAACAACTTGGGTACAAAACCCGAACAAGGAGAGGAACTGACTTTGGCAGAAGTCGTGACAGTATCCCCCTCTTGACGCGTGGCTCCAGCAGCGCGCCGACACCAACCTCGCGGACGACCCGGAGGGCGAGGCGCAGGGCGATCCGGACGGAGACGGTGGAACTCCCACAGCATTGAAGGGTTCAATATGTCCTCCACCGGAACCCAGCATCTCTCCTCCGGACCATACCCCTCCCAGTCCACGAGGTACTGAAGGCCCCTCGCCCGACGCCTCGAATCCAGTATGGAACGAACGGAGTACGCCGGGGCCCCCTCGATGTCCAGAGGGGGCGGAGGAACCTCCCGCACCTCAGACTCCTGGAGCGGGCCAGCCACCATGTCGGTAATTGGGGGGAAGCTGTAACCTGTAACTCACCTCGTTCAGTCTGCTCAGGACTTTAAATGGCCCCATAAACCGCAGACCCATCTCCCGGCTGGGCAGGCAGAGGGGCAGGTTTCAGGTTGAGAGCCCGGTGCAAACACCGGGGCCTCACTGCGGTGACGGTCTGCACTGGCTTTCTGGCGCAGACGGCGTCATGGGCGGCATCTCATGTTTCCTCCGTGCCCCGGAACCAGTCGTCCACCGCAGGAGCCTGGTCTGATTCTGATACCAAGGAGCCAGAACGACTGGTACCCCAGTACGCACTGAAAGGGGGAGAGGTTAGTGGAGGAGTGGCGGAACGAGTTGTGGGCCATCTCTGCCCAGGGCACGGACGCTGCCCACTCCCCCGGCCGGTCCTGGCAATAAGACCTCAGAAACCTACCCACATCCTGGTTTACTCTCTTACTCTCCCGTTACTCTCGGGGTGAAAACCCCAGCCTCGGATGCGTCCACCTCCACTATGAAAGCCAAAGAGGAATCCGTATATGCCAGCATGGGAGCCGAGGTAAACCCTCAGGTGCCCTCAGGTGACCAAAGGTCCTGTCCGCCTTAGCCGACCACTGCAAACGTAACGGTCCCCCCTTCAGCAGTGAGGTAGTGGGAACCGCTACGTGACCAAAACCCAGGATAAACCTCCAGTAGTAATTGGCAAACCCTAGAAACGGCTGCACCTCCTTCGGCTTCGGCAGAAGTCGTGACAGACAGATAGAGGAAGAGAGAGAAAAAAGAGAGAGAGAAAGAGAGACTTGTGCAGACAGCTGTCCCAGCAGATGCCCAGCGATGCTGGGGGAGATAGTCTGAGGCATTGGCTTGGCACAGGGATGTGGTCGCTCACCCACATGCCTGCTTCAAGGACTTTCAGCTTCCAGAGGGTCACAGCCCCAATCCTCGGCATACAGACAGGCAGGCAGGGTCCTAGTCTGAGGCTGTCAGCTGTCTGCAGGGGTCCTGGGTAGTGGAGGCTCCCACAGGACAGCTCTCGGAGGACCACAGAGGTCTTCTATTATGGCTGTGCTCATAACCACCTCAGCCTCAGCGTTAGTTATCTCACTATTCCGTCACTCTCCGCTGGTGTCCTTGGCTTTGTGCGTTAAGCCATGTGTTATGTGGAATTCCGCCACAGACACAGACAAGCCGTCACACACACCCCGTCACACGCACACACCGTCACACACACACACACACACACACACACACACACACACACACACACACACACACACACACACACACACACACACACACACACACACACACACACACACACACATTGAACCAATCAGGAACAACATCTGATCTTTTTACCACCCAAGCCCCCCGCGCCACACACACACACACACACACACAATAACCTCAGTCCAACATACCCTTTTAATTTAGCCAGCTCAAATATTTCTTCAATAAATATTTGATGAAGGAAGATGTTTTGTCAATTCATTACTCAGCATAGTAATATGTGTTCATTAGTCTAGTTCTGTGTTCTAGTGTTTAATATTCTTTGTTTACAGTGGAAGGTCACGTAGGAGGGGGGGGGGCCTATGAATATGGAGATAGTGGCCTTCACTCATGCCTGTGCTGTGCTCAGATACTCTTCTAATATATTCCACACACATCCCCCACCTTCCTCCTGTTCCCTATCTTTCATTAAAACAATTAAAGTCATTTAAGTAACATGCATACATTGAAATGATTGACAGAGAGATTACACCGCCTTTCCCTGGCTCTCAGCCCTGGCTGTTTGGTTTCAGGTTGTATGGTTAACAAAACCCCCAGGCTACAGCTCCCAGCCCCCAGCCCCCTGCCCCCATCCTCTAGCCCCCATCTTCCAGCCCCCATCCTCTAGCCCCCATCATCCAGCCCTCATCATCCAGCTCCCAGCTCCAGCCCCCAGCCCCCATCCTCCAGCTCCCAGCCCCCATCATCCAGCTCCCAACCCCCACTCCCCAGCCCCCATCGTCCAGTCCCCAGCCCCCATCTTCCAGCCCCATCCTCCAGTCCCCAGCCCCCAGCCCCCATCCTCCAGCCCCCATCCTCCAGCCCCCATCTTCCAGCCCCATCCTCCAGTCTCCAGCTCCCAGCTCTCAGCCACCATCCTCCAGCCCCCAGCTCCCATCTTCCAGCCCCATCCTCCAGTTCCCAGCTCCCAGCTCCCAGTCCCCAGCCCCCATCCTCTAGCCCCCATCCTCCATACCCCAGCTACCAGCCCCCATCCTCCAGCCCTCATCATCCAGCCCCCCCCCTCATTCATCCTCCAGTCCCCAGATCCCAGCTCTCAGCCACCATCCTCCAGTCCCCAGATCCCAGCTCTCATTCACCATCCTCCAGTCTCCAGATCCCAGCTCCCAGCCACCATCTTCCAGCCCCATCCTCCAGTCCCCAGCTCCCAGTCCCCAGCCCCCATCCTCTAGCCCCCATCCTCCATACCCCAGCTCCCAGCCCCCATCCTCCAGCCCCCGGCTCCTAGCCCCCATCATCCAGCCCTCATCATCCAGCTCCCAGCTCCAGCCCCCAGCCCCCATCCTCCAGCTCCCAGCCCACATCATCCAGCTCCCAACCCCCACTCCCCAGCCCCCATCGTCCAGTCCCCAGCTCCCATCCTCCAGCCCCCATCCTCCAGTCCTCAGCTCCCAGCCCCCATCTTCCAGCCCCATCCTCCAGTCTCCAGATCCCAGCTCCCAGCCCCCATCTTCCAGCCACCATCCTCCAGTCCCGAAATCCCAGCTCTCAGCCACCATCCTCCAGTCCCCAGATCCCAGCTCTCAGCCACCATCCTCCAGTCCCCAGATCCCAGCTCTCAGCCACCATCCTCCAGTCCCCAGATCCCAGCTCTCAGCCACCATCCTCCAGTCCCCAGATCCCAGCTCTCAGCCACCATCCTCCAGTCTCCAGATCCCAGCTCCCAGCCATTATGTTCCAGCCCCATCCTCCAGTCCCCAGCTCCCATCCTCCAGTCCCCAGCTCCCAGCCCCTATCTTCCAGCCCCATCCTCCAGTCTCCAGATCCCAGCTCCCAGCCCCCATCATCCAGCCCCCATCCTCCAGTCCCCAGCTCCCAGCCCCCATCTTCCAGCCCCATCCTCCAGTCTCCAGCTCCCAGCCACCATCCTCCAGCCCCCAGCTCCCATTTTCCAGCCCCTTCCTCCAGTCCCCAGCTCCCAGCCCCCATCCTCTAGCCCTCATCCTCCATACCCCAGCTCCCAGCCCCCATCCTCCAGCCCCCAGCTCCTAGCCCCCATCATCCAGCCTTCATCATCCAGCTCCCAGCTCCAGCCCCCAGCTCCCAGCCCCCAGCTCCCATCTTCTAGCTCCCATCCTCTAGCTCCCAGCTCCCATCCTCCAGCTCCCAGCTCCCAGTCCCCAGCCCCCATCCTCCAGTTCCCAGCCCCCACTCCCCAGCTCCCATCCTCCAGCTTCCAGTGCCCAGCCCCCATCCTCCAGTTCCCATCCTCCAGCTCCCAGTCCCCAGCTCCCAGACCCCAGCTCCCAGACCCCAGCCCCCAACTCCCAGCTCCCAGGCCCCAACCCTACACTTAGAAAAAAGGGTTCCAAAATGGTTCTTCAGCTTCCCCATAGGAGAACCCTTTTTGGTTCCAGGTAGAACTATTTTGGGTTCCATGTATAACCCACTGAGGAAAGAGTTCTACATGGAACCCAAAAGGGTTCAACCTGGTCCTTCAAAGAGTTTTCCTATGGGGACAAGGAAGGAACTCTTTTAGGTTCTAGATAACCCCAGCTCCATTCCCTGCCCCGCCTTAGCCCCAGCTCTTTTCTCCCTGTTTGTAGATGTGTGCCTGATTACAATAACACACAACACTTCCTGACTCAGAGAAACCAGGGGATGATGGAGAAACGACAGGAGAGGGGAAGGGAGAAGGGGTTTGGAGATGGAGGAGGAGAGATGGCGGCTCCTACTGGGACTGGTGCTTGGCGTTTGCTGTTGTTGAAAGGAGGAAATGGGTGGTCTATATTAGGGGAGGGGGTCTTGGCTGTGCCCCCCAGCATTTGGCACAAAGGGCCTGATATTATGCATGCTGGCAGGGTCTCAGGGCATCCAGGGAGAGCAGAGCTTGTCCTGCTAATGAAACGCATGCTACCGTTTACACACCGGGTTCCCGTTAACTTTTAATTGCATTTGGCTTTTACACTCAAGCCATCCCAAACCTCCAATTTCAATTATTCTACTCTCCTACCCCATTCTCATCAGATTATCTCTCTACTGCCTCTATATGACTAGACGGAAACACAGCAGATACACCAAACAGCCATGTAATTGTAGACTATAGTTTGCTCTTACCAAGGAAATATTAATATAATAATGACATGTGAATGTGTGAATGTAACGGTATATGTTTAAAATAGTGAAAGTGAAAGGTCTTTAATTAGTGCAGACATACTGTATGTGTCCCAGGAGCCTCAGACTGATCCAGGTCCCCTGATGGAACAGTGGTGCCTCAGCCTCTTTGTTACCCTCCTCTCGCCCCTTCTCTCCTCTCCTCTCTCCCCTCCTCTCTCCCCTCCTCTCTCCCCTCCTATCTCCTCTCTCCTCTCCTCTCTCCCCTCCCCTCTCTACTCCTCTCGCCCCTTCTCTCTCCTCTCCCCTCCTCTCTCTACTCCTCACGCCCTTCTCTCTCATCTCTCCTCTCTCCCCTCCTCTTTCCCCTTCTCTCTCCTCTCCTTTATTCCCTCCCCTTTCCCCTCCTCTCTCCCCTCCTCTCTCTACTCCTCTCTCCCCTCCTATCTCCTTCCTCTCTCCCCTCCTTTCTCCACTCCTCCATCTCCCTCCTCCTCTCTTCCCTCCTCTATCACCCTCCCCTCTCCCCTCCTATCTCCTTCCTTTCTCCCCTCCTTTCTCCCCTTCTCCCTCTTCTATCACCCTCCTCTATCTCCTCCTCTCTTCCCTCTTATATTTCCCTCTTCTCTCCCCTCCTTTCTTCCATCCTCTCTCCCCTCTTTTATCTCCCTCCTCTATCGCCCTCCTCTATATCCTCCTCTCTCCCCTTATAGGTTGATGTAACTGGGAGAGATGGCTAATATAATTAATTCAGGTGATGTGGTTTATATTAATGCTTCTATATTATTCTATATTAACGCTTAATGCACAATCACTTGCTAAAAATCTATGAATAAATCAATACTATTAAAGCTCTTTCATAAACATACTATTTTTCTCATTGCTCTAAACAGGCCCAGTTCTAGATGATGATTGAATGCCAGAAACTGACAGCTAGCAATAGACAATCTACTGCTGACCGCTACTGCTTTGTTTGCCTGCAGAGGAAAGGGAATTCTCTTCTGTTGGTTGTTATAGGCCATGACATTTAGAAGGCAGTGGCAGTATTTTAAAAATACCTATTTGTATAAAAATAATTTTCATGCTCGTGGATTTTTTTATGTAGATATATTTCAAATGTAACTTCTGACACTTTTATGAAAAATCTAAATCATCCTGACACTTATTAAAACAAACAATTTCACAACGCAAGTACTTATGAAAGGTTTTGTCAAGATATGCACTATCCATGGTCCTGATTTGTCAAAAGCTGTTGTGGTGCTGAACAGATAGCGCAGCGTTCTACAATACATGTTGAAGTGGGCCTTATTGACCTTATTGACTCTCATGCCTTGACTCTCACCAGACAGACATCCACTAGTAACTGAAGATCAATAGAGTTCTCATTCAGCTTCAAACATTGATTATCTCCATTGAAATTGAATTAGTTCCTAAATATGCTCAGTGTAACATAAATATTGTGGTAAAGTCATCAAAGATTGAAATTATCTACAGTGCCTTGCGAAAGTATTCGGCCCCCTTGAACTTTGCAACCTTTTGCCACATTTCAGGCTTCAAACAAAGATATAAAACTGTATTTTTTTGTGAAGAATCAACAACAAGTGGGACTCAATCATGAAGTGGAACGACATTTATTGGATATTTCAAACTTTTTTAACAAATCAAAAACTGAAAAATTGGGCGTGCAAAATTATTCAGCCCCCTTAAGTTAATACTTTGTAGCGCCACCTTTTGCTGCGATTACAGCTGTAAGTCGCTTGGGGTATGTCTCTATCAGTTTTGCACATCGAGAGACGGAATTTTTTTCCCATTCCTCCTTGCAAAACAGCAGTTTTCAGTTCTTTCCACAGATTCTTGATTGGATTCAGGTCTGGACTTTGACTTGGCCATTCTAACACCTGGATATGTTTATTTTTGAACCATTCCATTGTAGATTTTGCTTTATGTTTTGGATCATTGTCTTGTTGGAAGACTTTCTTTCTTCTTGCCACTCTTCCATAAAGGCCAGATTTGTGCAATATACGACTGATTGTTGTCCTATGCACAGAGTCTCCCACCTCAGCTGTAGATCTCTGCAGTTCATCCAGAGTGATCATGGGCCTCTTGGCTGCATCTCTGATCAGTCTTCTCCTTGTATGAGCTGAAAGTTTAGAGGGACGGCCAGGTCTTGGTAGATTTGCAGTGGTCTGATACTCCTTCCATTTCAATATTATCGCTTGCACAGTGCTCCTTGGGATGTTTAAAGCTTGGGAAATCTTTTTGTATCCAAATCCGGCTTTAAACTTCTTCACAACAGTATCTCGGACCTGCCTGGTGTGTTCCTTGTTCTTCATGATGCTCTCTGCGCTTTTAACGGACCTCTGAGACTATCACAGTTCAGGTGCATTTATACAGAGACTTGATTACGCACAGGTGGATTGTATTTATCATCATTAGTCATTTAGGTCAACATTGGATCATTCAGAGATCCTCACTGAACTTCTGGAGAGAGTTTGCTGCACTGAAAGTAAAGGGGCTGAATAATTTTGCACGCCCAATTTTTCAGTTTTTGATTTGTTAAAAAAGTTTGAAATATCCAATAAATGTTGTTCCACTTCATGATTGTGTCCCACTTGTTGTTGATTCTTCACAAAAAAATACAGTTTTATATCTTTATGTTTGAAGCCTGAAATGTGGCAAAAGGTCGCAAAGTTCAAGGGGGCCGAATACTTTCGCAAGGCACTGCATGCTACACTTATTCCAAGGATCAATTTTAAACGGTGTAATTTGCTATTGATGTCATTGATTCATTTGTATGAGTCCAATTAGACAGTAGACACCCCTTTGTACATGTGACACACCACAGGATGAGTCTCAGGAACAATCCACTTTCCACATTCATTTCTCTGATCTTGGTCGGGAACATTAATTATAATGCCCCCTTGAGTTATATGGTAGATATTGGAAATGCATGTACAGTTGATGTACAGTTGGTTACCGGAGAGACTGAAGATACTTCTCGAGGATATAACATAATTCAACCCCCCACTCCCCCGTAAGCTAAACTAAAAATACAAGTTGTGTGTAACTAATATACATTGCATTCAGAAAGTATTCAGACCCCTTGACTTATTCCACATTTTGTTACGCTACGGCCTTATTCTAAAATGTATTAAATAGTTTTTTCCCTCATCAATCTACACACAATACCCCATAACGACAAAGCAATAACAGGTTTTTGCTAATAAAAAATATATGGAAATATCACATTTACATAAAAACCATTTAAAGACCATTTACTCAATACTTTGTTGAAGCACCGTTGGCAGTGATTACAGCATTGAGTCTTCTTGAGTATGACACTACAAGCTTGGCACACCTGTATTTGGGGAGTTTCTCCCATTGTTCTCTGCAGATCCTCTCAAGCTCTGTCAGGTTGGAGGGGGAGAGTCGCTGCACAACTATTTTCAGGTCTCTCTAGAGATGTTCGATCGGGTTCAAGTCCGGGCTCTGACTGAGCCACTCTGCGTTGTGTTGGTTGTGTGCTTATGGTCGTTGTCCTGTTGGAAGGTGAACCTTCGACCCAGTCTGAGGTCCTGAGCGCGCTGGAGCAGGTTTTCATCAAGGATCTCTCTGTACTTTTCTATGTTCATCTTTCCCTCGATCTTGACTAGTCTCCCAGTCCCTTCGACTGAAAAACATGATGCTGCCACCACCATGCTTTACCGTAGGGATGGTGCCAGGTTTCCTCCAGACGTGATGATTGGCATTCAGGCCAAAGAGTTCAATCTTTGTTTCATCAGACCAGAGAATCTTGTTTCTCATGGTCTGAGAGTCTTTAGATGCCTTTTGGCAAACTCCAAGCAGGCTGTCAATTGCTTTTACTGAGGAGCGGCTTCTGCCTGGCCACTCTACCATAAAGGCCTGATTGGTGGAGTGCTGCAGAGGTGGTTGTCCTTCTGGAAGGTTCTCCCATCTCCACAGAGGAACTCTAGAGCTCTGTCAGTTGACCATCATTCAAACTTCTTACATTTAAGAATGATGGAGGCCACTGTGTTCTTGGGGACCTGCAAAGCTGCAGACATTTTTTAGTACCCTTCCTCAGATCTGTGCCTCGACACAATCCTGTCTCGGAGCTCTACAGACAATTCCTTCAACCTCATGGCTTGGTTTTTGCTTTGACATGCACTGTCAACTGACCTTATATAGACAGGTGTGTGCCTTTCCAAACCATGTCTAATCAATTGAATTTACCACAGGTGGACTCCAAGTTGTAGAACATCTCAAGGATGATCAATGGAAACAGGATGCACCTGAGCTCAATTTCGAGTCTCATAGCAAAGAGGCTGAATACTTACAGTATGTAAATAAGGTATTTCTGTTTTTTATATTTAAGAAATTTGCAAACATTTCAACAAACCTGTTTGCACTTTGTCATTGTGGGATATTGTGTGTAGATTGATGAGGTTTTTATTTTATTTCATCCATTTTAGTATAAGGCTGTAACGTAACAAAATGTGGAAAAAGTCAAGGGCTCTGAATACTCTCCGAAGACACTAATGTATTATTTCCCCAAGGGGCAGGGAACATGCTGGAAAGACCTCTGGATTCCCCCTGGTTAAGGTTATATAATGTAAATAAAACTGTTTAATGGAGTATCCACTCTGGCCTGCAAGTTACCAGGGGACCAATTACTTTTACAAGCAAAATGATATAAATCACAGTCTGCTAGGCCAGGGTCTACGATTGTAGAGTACATTATTTACCATAAAAAAACAGGGTGGACCAAACTACTCTTCATATAATTAAAATGTCTTTATTTTTTACGGCATGTTCAATAATTATATATTATTTACCTGTTCTTTATTCACCAACAGCTCAATCTATGCCTTGGGTCTGTGTTTTACATCTCATTATTCATCTTGTTATGTAGAATATAACTTTACCAAACATGGCTTAGTGTAGAATGGAGGAGTAATGGGTTTGTAGCAGGTCTGCTCTACAGTATAATCTCTTCTACTCTAGCTGAGGGTGTTGATCACAAAGGGCTCCGCTGGCTACTTATCATCAAAAGAAAAGAATATGGACCGTTATCATGAGAAAATCACAAGCATCTTTACTAACGGGGACAAACAGTACCTACTAGGCAGGGAGAAAAAACTCTGGTCTTTCAAAAAAGGGAGAAAAACACTAGAAATGATCTAATCTGGTATTTTTTTCTTAATTTTACTGCTGTTCTCAAAGGATTTGATCTGGTAGTGTTACAAGTTCCATGCAGTATGTTCTGTGCATCACCAGTCTCCATACCAGTCATTATCAATGAGAGGAACAGGACACATACGAAGCTAATTAATTGACAAGTGCAAGAGTGTATAGTCTGTATGCTTCCCACTATACAGGCACATGTAATGAAACTAGCAGAATTTGACGTACGGTACAATTCAAGGAAAAAACATGCATGCAAGAAGTAATGATAGTGCTTGTGATTGTAGGGTTTTAGAAGCAGTGGTGTGGAGTGTTTTTAGAGGACCGTTGTACACAGTAATAACAATCTATACAAGAGTCTCTTGGTTTGTATGGCCCTAGCAACCTGTAAACACCCCTCACACTACACCCTGTAGTGTCTTTTCTATGTCCACAAATAACAGCTAACTCTCAGGGTAATTGCAGTGAATTTCCCTGCTATCATTATTGATGGATCAATTCAGAGTTCCATTGCCTTTAGAGACAGCAGAATTGCTATAATTTCCCTTTATGGACTGTATCCAAGGTCTACTTTACCCCCTTGTAGAGTGGGACTCTTTATACTGTAGATTGGCACTTGGCGGAGAAGTGTTTTGCAGGCTGGTCTCCTCACAAAGCCCCAACAGAGGCTTTGATGTTCGTCACAGTGGATCAAAGATGTTACCGAGCGCAACTCTGCCAGGTGCACTCTGCTTTCATCTCTGAAGAATCTGGCACACCCTGACTAGTGGTCCCTTGTTGCCCCCCTCTTTAGGAGGCCAGAACACTGCTATACTCATCCTTTCAAACCCAGTCGATCTTTCCATCCCAACCTCAAAAGACTGGACCTCCTTGTTGATCAAGCCTGCAGGACGGAAGACATCTTGATGTAGCTGATGATGTACAGTTGAAGTCAGACATATACATACACTTAGGTTGGAGTCATTAAACTCGTTTTTCAACCACTTCACACATTTCTTGTTCACAAAATATAGTTTAGGCAAGTCAGTTAGGACATCTACTTTGTGCATGACACAAGTATTTTTTCCAACAATTGTTTACAGACAGATTATTTCACTTATAATTCACTGTATCACAAGTCCAGTGGGTCAGACGTTTACATACACTAAGTTGACTGTGCCTTTTATCAGCTTGGAAAATTCCAGAAAATGATTTCATGGCTTTGGAAGCATCTGATAGGCTAATTGACATAATTTGAGTCAATTGGAGGTGTACCTGTGGATGTATTTCAAGGCTTACCTTCAATCTCAGTGCCTCTTTGCTTGACATCATGGGAAAATCAAAAGAAATCAACCAAGACCTCAGAAAAAATGATAGACCTCCACAAGTCTGGTTCATCCTTGGGAGCAATTTCCAAACGCCTAAAGGTTCATCTGTACAAACAATAGTACGCAAGCATAAACACCATGGGACCACACAGCCGTCATACCGCTCAGGAAAGCGACGCATTCTGTCTCCTAGAGATGAACGTGCTTTGGTGCAAAAAGTGCAAATCAATCCCAGAACAACAGAAAAGGACCTTGTGAAGATGCTGGAGGAAACAAGTACAAAAGTATCTATATCCACAGTAAAATGAGTCCTATATCGACATAACCTGAAAGGCTGCTCAGCAAGGAAGAAGCCGATGCTCCAAAACCGCCATAAAAAATCCAGACTAGGGTTTGCAACTGCACATGGGGACAAAGATAGTACCTTTTGGAGAAACAAAAATAGAACTGTTTGGCCATAATGACCATCGTTATGTGTGGAGGAAAAAGGGGGTGGCTTGCAAGCTGAAGAACACCATCCCAACCGTGAAGCACGGGGGTGGCAGCATCATGTTGTGGGGTTGCTTTGCTGCAGGAGGGACTGGTGAACTTCACAAAATAGATGGCATCATGAGAAAGGAGAATTATGTGGATATATTGAAGCAACATCTTAATACACCAGTCAGGAAGTTAAAGCTTGGTCGCAAATGGGTCTACCAAATGGACAATGACCCCAAGCATTCTTCCGAAGTTGTGGCAAAATGGCTTGAAGGACAACAAAGTCAAGGTATTGGATGGGCCTTCACAAAGCCCTGACCTCAATCCTATAGAACATTTGTGGGCAGAACTGAAAAAGTGTGTGCGAGCAAGGAGGCCTACAAACCTGACTCAGTAGACCAGCTCTGCCAGGAGGAATGGGCCAAAATTCACCCAACTTATTGTGGGAAGCTTGTGGATGGCTACCTGAAATGTTTGACCCAAGTTAAACAATTTAAAGGCAATGCTACCAAATACTAATTGTGTGTATGTGAACTTCTGACCCACTGGGAATGTGATGAAAGAAATAAAAGCTGAAATATATCATTATATCTATTATTCTGACATTTCACATTCTTAAAATAAAGTGGTGATCCTAACTGACCTAAAACAGGGGATTTTATTAGGATTAAATGTCAGGAATTGTGAAAATCTGAGTTTAAATGTATTTGGCTAAGATGTATGTAAACTTCTGACTTCAACTGTATATACGATAATGGGAATAGAAATGTCACCATCAGTTTTAGGATCACTGGATATAGTTCAGTTGCTGAATCATCATTAACCACGTGTGAGTGGCAGAGGCAACCTGCAAGTCAGTAGATACAAAGAGTCATCTGATGTTGAATCCTACACAGAGAACAAAGTGAAGGTCATAACCTTTTGACCTGTGTGGAGAGAAAAAAGAATATGGCCCCTGAAATGTCATCAATATCAAATCTGTGGTTCCTTTTCTTTGCTCGTATCCTAGACTCTTTTCTAACATCAAGTGTGAGGGCCAGGGTTTCCTGTATTAAATTAGAGTCCCCTCTGTCACTCAAAGACAAACACAGTCTGATATATCAGTATGAACCAATCTTCTGTCACTCAAAGACAAACACTGTCTGATATATCAGTATGAGTCAAACCTCTGTCACTCAAAGACAAACACGGTCTGATATATCAGTATGAACCAACCTTCTGTCACTCAAAGACAAACACTGTCTGATATATCAGTATGAACCAACCCTCTGTCACTCAAAGACAAACACTGTCTGATATGTCAGTATGAGTCAACCCTATGTCACTCAAAGACAAACACTGTCTGATATATCAGTATGAACCAACCTTCTGTCACTCAAAGACAAACACTGTCTGATACTGTATGTCAGTATGAACCAAGCATCTATATTTCTGTGTCAAGTTTGTCACATTTTCTCCTGATTTATCTTTTAGTTGTGTTTATGTCAGGGTCCTAATTAATGAATGTCTTTGGAAAATAGTAAAGTATGATGTTGAATATCCAGACCTTTCTCTTCATTCTCCATCCTCTTTTTAAACATTTATCCAACTCCCCACAGAGAACTGTAAGTGCATCCACAGAGACCTGTCAGTGCATCCACAGAGACCTGTAAGTGCATCCACAGAGACCTGTAAGTGCATCCACAGAGACCTGTAAGTGCATCCACAGAGACCTGTAAGTGCATCCACAGAGACCTGTAAGTGTATCCACAGAGACCTGTATGTGCATCTACAGAGACCTGTAAGTGCATCCACAGAGACTTCTAAGTGCATCCACAGAGACCTGTAAGTGCATCCACAGAGACCTGTAAGTGCATCCACAGAGACCTGTAAGTGCATCCACAGAGACCTGTAAGTGCATCCACAGAGGGTTTCAACTGTATTGATTACTAATTAGATCATGAAAGTGAAAATAATCTAATGGACTCCTGGGGAAAGATGATTTGTCTCCATTTACATGGTGGCATATTATACTCCACTTTGTATAAATGTCTGTGTTCTGGTTCAATACTTTCTCACCCTACCTCTCATCTGGGTGACGTGGAATGCAAGGAAGCTGGGATTTGAATTCCAGGGATTCTCTATTCTTTGGGCTCCCGTGTGGCGCAGCAGTTTAAGGCACTGCGTCTCAGTGCAAGAGGCATCACTGCAGTCCCTAGTTCGAATCCAGGCTGTATCACATCTGGCTGTGATGGGAAGTTCCATAGGGCAGTACACAATTGGCCCAGCGTTGTCTGCGGTAGGCAGTCATTGTAAATAAGATTTTGTTCTTAACTGACTTGTCAAGTAATATAAAATATATAATTTTGGTTTTACAGACATTATGTTTTTCATTTTCACTCTCTTCTTTAAGTTACCCCTCTGTACACGTCCATCTGTATATCAGAGGAGGCTGGTGGGAGGAGATATAGGAGGATGGGCTCATTATAATGGCTGGAATGGAATTAATGGTACGGAGTCAAACATGTATGCTGTATAATGCTGTATACATTTCTTGCCCCGCGAACCTCTCACTCCTGGCCAACAGGCGGTATGGATCACCCATCCATGGATCTCTCATGCCTTAGCTGAGCTCATCGATTATTTGATCTCATTTCAAGCAGATGACGTGCATAATCAGACCATTGATGTTTAGCCCATCACCCTGGCAAATTGATCGCAGAGCTAATTGTGTACTTTCCTTTTCAGCAGCGTCTCACCTCCTCGTTCCATCGCTCTTTCTTCAAGGTGCTAGACGATCAGCTTGTGCTAGACAAACAGCGGTCAGACACAACTTAGTAAACACCATCCACTTGTGTCCACAAGTATTGTTAACCAGCTTGTTGATCATCATCAGCAGGGAGAGGAGCAGCTGCAGAATTAGTAGCTAGGTAATCTTGTTTGCGTGTCAGTGGTGAAGCCAGAAATGGCTTCATCTCATTGACCGTTTCCTGATAAGATCTTTTCTGGGAAAGAAACAGGGTTTGCTTTCTACCGGCCAGCTGGCGTCAAAGGCAGTGGAATGGATAACGACTGTAATTACCAACCACTGGACACCAGTGGCATATGGAAGGGATAGAATGTTGTGTTCCAAACAGGATTGGGATACTAATGGTGGGGAGAAAGTTCTCCTGTCTCATGTAAAAAGTTTTAACTTACATTATGGTCAACTTGAGGGAAGTTGGTGTCGTCTTTTATGAATCTTGTGTCCATGATTCAGCTGCGTCAGCAACAAAGGTATTATTGCAGTTCACACTATCACTTGAATCGGGATTATGTACAGCACCAGTCAAAAGTTTGGACACACTTACTCATTCAATGGTAGAATAAAACAAAAATTTTCACAATTCCTGACATTTAATCCTAATAAAGCACCCCCACAACATAATGCTGCCACCCCCGTGCTTCACTGTTGGGATGGTGTTCTTCAGGCTTGCAAGCCTCCCCCTTTTTTCTCTAAACATAATGATGGTCATTATGGCCAAACAGTTCTATTTTTGTTTCATCAGACCAGAGGACATTTCTCCAAAAAGTACGATCTTTGTCCCCATGTGCAGTTGCAAACCGTAGTCTGGATTTTTTTATGGTGGTTTTGGAGCAGTGGCTTCTTCCTTGCTGAGCGGCCTTTCAGGTTATGTCGATATAGGACTCGTTTTACTGTGGCTATAGATACTTTTGTACCTGTTTCCTCCAGCATCTTCACAAGTCCTTTACTGTTGTTCTGGGATTGATTTGCACTTTTCACGCCAAAGTACGCTCATTTCTAGGAGACAGAACGCGTCTCCTTCCTGAGCGGTATGACGGCTGCGTGGTCCCATGGTGCTTACTATTGTTTGTACAGATGAACGTGGTACCTTCAGGCGTTTGGAAATTGCTCCCAAGAATGAACCAGACTTGTGGAGGTCTACAATTTTTTTTCTGAGGACTGAGGGCTGATTTCTTTTGATTTTCTCACAATGTCAAGCAAAGAGGCACTGAGTTTGAAGGCAGGCCTTGAAATACATCCACGGGTACACCTCCAATTGACTCAAATGATGTCAATTAGCCAACCAGAAGCTTCCAAAGCCATGACATAATTTTCTGGAATTTTCCAAGCTGTTTAAAGGCACAGTCAACTTAGTGTATGTAAACTTCTGACCCACTGGAATTGTGATACAGTGAATTATAAGTGAAATAATCTGTCTGTAAACAATTGCTGGATAAATGACTTGTGTCATGCACGAAGTAGATGTCCTAACTGACTTGCCAAAACTATATTTTGTTAACATGACATCTGTGGAGTGGTTGAAAAATTAGTTTTGATGAATATATATAATCATGTAGTAACCCAAAAAGTGTTAAAAAATCAAATATATTTGAGATTTGAGATTCTTCAAAGTAGCTACCCGTTTGCCTTGTGGACAGCTTTGCACAGTCTTTGCATTCTCTCAACCGGCCAAGAAACACACCAGCGATGGACTTTAGACCGGTGGAAATCTGTCCTTTGGTTCTAACCACTGTGTCTTTGGGAGACACAGAGTAAGTGAATGGATAATTTCCACTTGTGTGCTGCCCACTGCGAAGCATGGACGAGGAGGTGTGATGATGTGGGGGTGCTTTGCTGGTGACACTCTCAGTGATTTATTTAGAATTCAAGGCACACTTAACCAGCATGGTTACCACAGCATTCTGCAGCGATACGCCCTCCCATCTGGTTTGTGCTTAGTAGGACTATCTGCTCCCGCTCTCACTCCCTGGCGCACAAAGTCGCCAGGCTGCCCAACACTACTCACTCCTGCCACCATCATTTATTTATTTATTTATTTTATTTTACCTTTATTTAACCAGGTAGGCAAGTTGAGAACAAGTTCTCATTTACAATTGCGACCTGGCCAAGATAAAGCAAAGCAGTTCGACAGATACAACAACACAGAGTTACACATGGAGTAAAACAAATATACAGTCAATAATAAAGTATAAACAAGTCTATATACAATGTGAGCAAATGAGGTGAGAAGGGAGGTAAAGGCAAAAAAAGGCCTTGGTGGCAAGGTAAATACAATATAGCAAGTAAAACACTGGAATGGTAGATTTGCAATGGAAGAATGTGCAAAGTAGAAATAAAAATAATGGGGTGCAAAGGAGCAAAATAAATAAATTAATTAAATACAGTTGGGAAAGAGGTAGTTGATAGGGCTAAATTATATGTGGGCTATGTACAGGTGCAGTAATCTGTGAGCTGCTCTGACAGTTGGTGCTTAAAGCTAGTGAGGGAGATAAGTGTTTCCAGTTTCAGAGATTTTTGTAGTTCGTTCCAGTCATTGGCAGCAGAGAACTGGAAAGAGAGGCGGCCAAAGAAAGAATTGGTTTTGGGGGTGACTAGAGAGATATACCTGCTGGAGCGTGTGCTACAGGTGGGAGATGCTATGGTGACCAGCGAGCTGAGATAAGGGGGGACTTTACCTAGCAGGGTCTTGTAGATGACATGGAGCCAGTGGGTTTGGCGACGGGTATGAAGCGAGGGCCAGCCAACGAGAGCGTACAGGTCGCAATGGTGGGTAGTGTATGGGGCTTTGGTGACATTACGCATCCCTGCTTCCCTCGTCACGCACATCAGCGACTCATTGCACTCACCTGGACTCAATCACCTGTGTCATTACCTCCACAATATCTGTCTGTTCCCCAGCTCTGTTTCCCGCTTCAGCATTAATTGTCATATGTCGTTGTGTAACCCGGTTCTGACGCTGTTCCTGGCCTGTTCCATGTCTGTGCAATATTAAATGATCACTCTCTGTACCTGCTTCTCATCTCCAGCATTGGTTCTTACACTATCATTCGTTTTTCAACATGACAAGGACCCCAAACACACCTCCAGGCTGTGAAAGGGCTATTTGACCAAGAAAGAGATAGATGGACTGCTGCATCAGATGACCTGGCCTCCCCAATCACCCGACCTCAACCCAATTGAAATGGTTTGGGATGAGTTGGACCGCAGACTGCAGGAAAAGCTGCAAACAAGTGCTCAGCATATGTGGGAATTCCTTCAAGACTGTTGGAAAAGCATTCCAGGTGAAGCTGGTTGAGAGAATGCCAAGATTGTGCAAAGCTGTCATCAAGGCAAAGGGTGGCTACTTTGAAGAATCTCAAAAATAAAATATACTTTTTTAGTTACTACTTTATTCCATATGTGTTATTTCATAGTTTTGATGTATTCACTATTATTCTACAATGTAGAGAATAGTAAAAAATAAAGAAAAACCCTTGAATGAGTCGTTGTGTCCAAACTTTTGACTGGTACTGCATATATAAATACATATATTCCTATATGTATATGTTTATATACTACCGTTCAAAAGTTTGGGGTCACTTAGAAATGTTCTTGTTTTCCATGAAAGCATTTATGAAATGAGTTGCAAGATGAATAGGAAATATAGTCAAGACGTTGACAAGGTTATAAATAATTATTTTTAATTGAAATAATAATTATGTCCTTCAAACTTTGCTTTCGTCAAAGAATCCTCCATTTACAGCAATTACAGCCTTGCAGACCTTTGGCATTCTAGTTTTCAATTTGTTGAGGTAATCTGAAGAGATTTCACCCCATTCTTCCTGAAGCACCTCCCACAAGTTGGATTGTCTTGATGGGCACTTCTTACGTATCATACTGTCAAGCTGCTCACACAACAACTCAATAGGGTTGAGATCTGGTAGTTCTTGCATAGTTTGGAGCTGTGCTTTGGGTCATTGTCCTGTTGTAGGAGGAAATTGGCTCCAATTTTAAGCTCTGTCCACAGGGTATGGCATGGCGTTGCAAAATGGAGTGATGGCCTTCCTTCTTCAAGATCCCTTTTACCCTGTACAAATCTCCCACTTTACCACCACCAAAGCACCTCCAGACCATCACATTGCCTCCACCATGCTTGACAGATGGTGTCAAGCTTTCCTCCAGCATCTTTTCATTTTTTTCTGCGTCTCACGAATGTTCTTCTTTGTGATCCGGACACCTCAAACTTAGATTTGTCTGTCCATAACACTTTTTCCAATCTTCCTCTGTCCAGTGTCTGTGTTCTTTTGCCCATCTTAATCTTTACTTTTATTGGCCAGTCTGAGATATGGCTTATTCATAGCAACTCTGCCTAGAAGGCCAGCATCCCGGAGTTGCCTCTTCACTGTTGACGTTGAGACTGGTGTTTTGCGGGTACTATTTAATGAAGCTGCCAGTTGAGGACTTATGAAGCGTCTCTTTCTCAAACTAGACACTCTAATGTACTTGTCCTCTTGCTCAATTGTGCACCGGGGCCTCCCACTCCTCTTTCTATTCTGGTTAGAGCCAGTTTGCCCTGTTCTGTGAATGGACTAGTACACGGCGAGATTGTAACGAGTGTGCTGAGAGTTGGGTAGCAAGTTCAGGGAGTGAGCGTTTTAATAAATAAAATAAACAATAAACACGAAACACAAACAACCCACCGACATGAAAACAGTCAATAACACCTGAGGAAAGAACCAAGGGGAGTGACAGATATATGGAAGATAATCAAGGAGGTGATGGAGTCCAGGTGTGTGTCATGAGGTGCAGGTGCGTGAGACGATGGTGACAGGTGTGCGCGATCATCAGCAGCCTGATGACCTAAAGGCCGGAGAGGGAGTATACAATACATGACAGCTCTTCAGTTTCTTGGCAATATCTCGCTTGGAATAGTCATCGTTTCTCAGAACACAAATAGACTGACGAGTTTCAGAAGAAAGGTCTTTGTTTCTAGCCATTTTGAGCATGTAATCGAACCCACAAATGCTGATGCTCCTGATACTCAACTAGTCTAAAGAAGGCCAGTTTTATTGGTTCTTTAATCAGAACAAGAGTTTTCAGCTGTGCTAACATAATTGCAAAAGGGTTTTCTAATGATCAATTATCCTTTTAAAATGATAAACTTGGATTAGCTAACACAACATGCCATTTGAACACAGGACTGATTGTTGCTGATAATGGGCCTCTGTACAGCTATGTATATATTCCCTTAAAAATTCAGCCATTTCCAGCTACAATAGCAATTTACAGCATTAACAATGTCTACACTGTATTTCTGACCAATTTGATGTTATTTTAATGGACAAAAAAAAAAAAAATCTTTCAAAAACAAGAACATTTCTAAGTGACCCCAAACTTTTGAACAGTAGTGTATATATACATAAAATGTGCACATAGGCTCCAACCCTTTTGCCAAAAGTGACAATGATTGATAGCTTTGTCAACAGTAAGGAAACGTAAAATGGCGGAGAGCTGAGAGAATGAAACAGGTTGAACATAATTTGTTTCTGAAGACAGGTTTTGTTTGAGAAACTCTTTTCAGCCCCATCATAGACGCCATGTGAGAGAACTCATTTCCCTGCTACAGAGTGATGGAGAGGGACAGTTCTTCATCATTGACTGTGAAAGGCCTCTCCTCAGTAAGTGATGGAATGACTGAGACAGACAGTCTGGATGCAGCAGACTGAGGCAGCCAATCCCAGCGCAGCTCAGAGAGGAACAGGCCCAGTGATACAGGCTGTCTCACAGCAGTGTTTAACAGACCACTGTATTCATCTCCATCAAGCTGAGGCCCTGATGGAGGTTAGTACCAGCTAACTGAGGTTCATCAACTAATAATGGCTTGTCTTTAAAATGTACTAAAACCACTGAGCATGGAAGACTTGCCATTATAGTATCATCCAATGATCAAGCTATTCTCAGAGCTTAGATAGAGGACTGTGGACTGTAGTTCATTAGCTGCTCCTACCTGCATTGTATTGACACTTAATATACTGGGATGGAAAGACGTGTTTCACCATACTCTCTGAAACATACGTAGACAAAGACATGTTTCACCATAACAATAGAGGAGGAGAGGAGAGAGATTTTGGAGGAGAGGAGAGAGATTGTGGAGGAGAGGAGAGAAGAGAGTAGAGAAGAGAGGAGAGGATACAGGTGAGAGATGAGAGAATAGGAGAGGAGAGATATGAGAGGATAGGAGAGAGGAGAGGTGAGAGAATAGGAGAGGAGAGAGATGAGAGGAGAGGGGAGAGAGGAGTGGAGAGAAGATAGGAGAGGATAGAGGTGAGAGGTGAGAGAATATGAGAGGAGAGATATGACAGGATAGGAGAGAGGAGAGGTGAGAGAGAGGATAGGAGAGAGGAGAGAGAGGAGAGAGGTGAGAGAGAGGAGAGAGGATAGGAGAGATGAGAGAATAGGAGAGAGGAGAGAGAGGAGAGAGGATAGGAGAGAGGAGAGAGAGGAGAGAGAGGATAGGAGAGAGGAGAGAGATGAGAATGGTGAGAAAGAGGAGAACGGTGAGAGAGAAGAGAACGGTGAGAGAGAGGATAGGAGAGAGGAGAGAGAGGATAGGAGAGAGGAGAGAGGTCAGAGAGAGGTGAGAGAGAGGATAGGAGAGAGGAGAGAGAGGAGAGAGCTGAGAGAGAGGAGAGAGGATAGGAGAGAGGAGAGAGACGAGAGGAGAGGATAGAGGTGAGAGAATAGGAGAGGAGAGAGATGAGAGGATAGGAGAGAGGAGAGGTGAGAGAATATAAGAGGAGAGAGAGATGAGAGGATAGGAGAGAGGAAAGGATAGAGGTGAGAGGTGAGAGAATAGGAGAGGAGAGAGATGAGAGAATAGGAGAGAGGAGAGAAAGGATAAGAGAGCGGTGAGAGAGAGGAGAGAGGATAGGAGAGAGGAGAGAGACGAGAGGATCGAGAGAGGAGAGAGATGAGAGGATAGGAGAGAGAGGAGAGGAGAGATGATAGGAGAGGATAGAGGTAAGAGAATAGGAGAGGAGAGAGATGAGAGGAAAGGAGAAAGGAGAACGGTGAGAGGATGTAGAGGAGAGGAGAGAGAGGATTGGAGAGAGGAGAGAGATGAGAATGGTGAGAAAGAGGAGAACGGTGAGAGAGGAGAGAGGATAGGAGAGAGGAGAGAGATGAGAGGTGAGAGAATAGGAGAGATGAGAGGTGAGAGAATAGGAGAGGAGAGAGATGAGAGAATAGGAGAGAGGAGAGAGATGAGAGGATAGGAGAGAGGAGAGGGGAGAGAGAGGAGAACGGTGAGAGAGAGGAGAGAGGAGAGGAGAGAGGAGAATGCTAAGATAGAGGAGAACGGTGAGAGAGAGGAGAACGGTGAGAGAGAGGAGAGAGGAGAGAGAGGAGAATGGTAAGAGAGCGGAGAACGGTGAGAGAGAGGAGAGAGGATAGGAGAGAGGAGAGAGGAGAGAGAGGAGAATGGTAAGAGAGCGGAGAACGGTGAGAGAGAGGAGAGAGAAGAGGAGAGGAGAGAGGAGAGAAAGGATAAGAGAGCGGTGAGAGAGAGGAGAGAGGATAGGAGAGAGGAGAGAGACGAGAGGATTGAGAGAGGAGAGAGATGAGAGGATAGGAGAGAGGAGAGGGGAGAGAGGAGAGGAGAGATGATAGGAGAGGGTAGAGGTGAGAGAATAGGAGAGGAGAGAGATGAGAGGAAAGGAGAAAGGAGAACAGTGAGAGGATGTAGAGGAGAGGAGAGAGAGGATAGGAGAGAGGAGAGGGGAGAGAGGAGAGGAGAGATGATAGGAGAGGGTAGAGGTGAGAGAATAGGAGAGGAGAGAGATGAGAGGAAAGGAGAAAGGAGAACAGTGAGAGGATGTAGAGGAGAGGAGAGAGAGGATTGGAGAGAGGAGAGAGATGAGAATGGTGAGAAAGAGGAGAACGGTGAGAGAGAGGAGAGAGGATAGGAGAGAGGAGAGAGATGAGAGGTGAGAGAATAGGAGAGGAGAGAGATGAGAGGATAGGAGAGAGGAGAGGGGAGAGAGGAGAGGAGAGATGATAGGAGAGGATAGAGGTTAGAGAATAGGAGAGGAGAGAGATGAGAGGATAGGAGAGAGGAGAGGTGAGAGGTGAGAGGATATGAGAGGAGAGAGAGATGAGAGGATAGGAGAGAGGAAAGGATAGAGGTGAGAGGTGAGAGAATAGGTGAGGGGAGAGATGAGAGAATAGGAGAGAGGAGAGAAAGGATAAGAGAGCGGTGAGAGAGAGGAGAGAGGAGAGAGACGAGAGAATAGGAGAGAGGAGAGAGAGGAGAGAGAGGAGAATGGTGAAAGAGAGGAGAACGGTGAGAGAGAGAGGAGAACGGTGAGAGAGAGGAGAGAGGATAGGAGAGAGGAGAGAGAGGAGAATGGTAAGAGAGAGAGGAAAACAGTGAGAGATAGGAGAACGGTGAGATAAAGGAGAGGAGAGGAGAGAGAGGATAGGAGAGAGGAGAGAGGAGAGAGATGAGAATGGTGAGAAAGAGGAGAACGGTGAGAGAGAGGAGAGAGGAGAGACGATAGGACCACAGGAGCAGCTACAGCAGAGTCACATACGTAGACAAAGACATGTTTGACCATAACAATAATGTCTGAAACATACAAAGACAAAGACAAGTTTCACCATAACAATAGTGGAGGAGAGTAGAGTGGAGAAGAGAGGAGAGGATACAGTTGTGAGAGAATAGGAGAGGAGAGAGATGAGAGGATAGGAGAGAGGAGCCGGGAGAGAGGAGCGGGGAGAGAGGAGAGGTGAGAGAATAGGAGAGGAGAGAGATGAGAGGATCGGAGAGAGGAGAGAGATGAGAGGATAGGAGAGAGGAGGGGAGAGGAGAGAAGATAGGAGAGGATAGAGGTGAGACAATAGAAGAGGAGAGAGATGAGAGGATAGGAGAGAGGAGAGGTGAGAGAATATGAGAGGAGAGAGAGATGAGAGGAGAGGGGAGAAGAGAGAGAGAGAGGAGAGCGGTGAGAGAGAGGAGAGCGGATAGGAGAGAGGAGAGAGCGGATAGGAAAGAGGAAAGGATAGAGGTGAGAGGTGAGAGAATAGGAGAGGAGAGAGATGAGAGGATAGCAGAGGGGAGAGGAGAGAGAGAGAGGAGAGGTGAGAGAGAGGAGAGCGGATAGGAGAGAGGATAGGAGAGAGGAGAGAGGATAGGAAAGAGGAGAGAGAGGAGAACGGTGAGAGAGAGGAGAGAGGAGAGGAGAGAGGATAGGAGAGAGGAAAGAGATTAGAGGAGAGTGGTGAGAGAGAGGAGAGAGAGGATAGGAGAGGAGAGAGGAGAGGATAGGAGAGAGGAGAGGAGAGAGGAGAAAGAGGAGAACGGTGAGAAAGAGGAGAGGAGAGGAGAGAGAGGATTGGAGCGAGGAGAGAGATGAGAATCGTGAGAAAGAGGAGAGCAGTGAGAGAGAGGAGAGAGGAGAGACGATAGGACCACAGGAGCAGCTACAGCAGAGCTACATACGTAGACAAAGACATGTTTGACCATAACAATACTGTCTGAAACGTACAAAGACAAAGACAAGTTTCACCATAACAATAGAGGAGGAGAGGAGAGTGGAGAAGAGAAGAGAGGAGAGGATACAGTTGTGAGAGTATAGGAGAGGAGAGAGATGAGAGGATAGGAGAGAGGAAAGGATAGAGGTGAGAGGTGAGAGAATAGGAGAGGAGAGAGATGAGAGGATAGGAGAGAGGAGAGAAAGGATAAGAGAGCGGTGAGAGAGAGGAGAGAGGATAGGAGAGAGGAAAGGATAGAGGTGAGAGGTGAGAGAATAGGAGAGGAGAGAGGAGAGAGGATAGGAGAGAGGAGAGAGAGAAGAGAGAGGAGAGAGGAGAGAGAGGAGAATGGTGAGAGAGAGAGGAGAACGGTGAGAGAGGAGAACGGTGAGATAAAGGAGAGGAGAGGAGAGAGATGAGAATGGTGAGAAAGAGGAGAACGGTGAGAGAGAGGAGAGAGGAGAGACGATAGGACCACAGGAGCAGCTACAGCAGAGCTACATACGTAGACAAAGACATGTTTGACCATAACAATACTGTCTGAAACGTACAAAGACAAAGACAAGTTTCACCATAACAATAGAGGAGGAGAGGAGAGTGGAGAAGAGAAGAGAGGAGAGGATACAGTTGTGAGAGTATAGGAGAGGAGAGAGATGAGAGGATAGGAGAGAGGAAAGGATAGAGGTGAGAGGTGAGAGAAAAGGAGAGGAGAGAGATGAGAGGATAGCAGAGAGGAGAGGGGAGAGGAGAGAGAGAGAGGAGAGGTGAGAGAGAGGAGAGCGGATAGGAGAGAGGAGAGAGAGGATAGGGGAGAGAGGATAGGAGAGAGGATAGGAAAAAGGAGAGAGAGGAGAACGGTGAGAGAGAGGAGAGAGGAGAGGAGAGAGGATAGGAGAGAGGAAAGAGATTAGAGGAGAGTGGTGAGAGAGAGGAGAGAGAGGATAGGAGAGGAGAGAGGAGAGGAGAGGAGAGAGGAGAAAGAGGAGAACGGTGAGAGAGAGGATAGGAGAGGAGAGAGAGGATTGGAGCGAGGAGAGAGATGAGAATGGTGAGAAAGAGGAGAGCGGTGAGAGAGAGGAGAGAGGAGAGACGACAGGACCACAGGAGCAGCTACAGCAGAGCTACATACATAGACAAAGACATGTTTGACCATAACAATACTGTCTGAAACATACAAAGACAAAGACCAGTTTCACCATAACAATAGAGGAGGAGTGGAGAGTGGAGAAGAGAAGAGAGGAGAGGATACAGTTGTGAGAGTATAGGAGAGGAGAGAGATGAGAGGATAGGATAGAGGAAAGGATAGAGGTGAGAGGTGAGAGAAGAGGAGAGAGATGAGAGGATAGGAGAGAGGAGAGAAAGGATAAGAGAGTGGTGAGAGAGAGGAGAGAGGATAGGAGAGAGGAAAGGATAGAGGTGAGAGGTGAGAGAATAAGAGAGGAGAGAGGAGAGAGGAGAGAGGAGAGAGAGGAGAACGGTGAGAGAGAGGAGAACGGTGAGAGAGAGGAGAACGGTGAGAGAGAGGAGAGAGGATAGGAGAGAGGAGAACGGTGAGAGAGAGGAGAGAGGAGAGGAGAGAGGAGAGAGGAGAATGGTAAGAGAGAGGAGAACGGTGAGAGAGAGGAGAGAGGATCACAGGAGCAGCTACAGCAGAGCTACGTACGTAGACAAAGACATGTTTCACCGTAACAATACTGTCTGAAACGTATGTAGACAAAGACAAGTTTCACCATAACAATAGAGGAGGAGAGGAGAGAGATTTTGGAGGAGAGGAGAGATTGTGGAGGAGAGGAGAGAAGAGAGTAGAGAAGAGAGGAGAGGATACAGGTGAGAGGTGAGAGAATAGGAGAGGAGAGATATGAGAGAATAGGAGAGAGGAGAGGTGAGAGAATAGGAGAGGAGAGAGATGAGACGATAGGAGAGGGGAGAGAGAAGAGGAGAGGAGAGAGGATCACAGGAGCAGCTACTGCAGAGCTACGTACGTAGACAAAGACATGTTTCACCGTAACAATACTGTCTGAAACGTATGTAGACAAAGACATGTTTCACCGTAACAATACTGTCTGAAACGTATGTAGACAAAGACATGTTTCACCGTAACAATACTGTCTGAAACGTATGTAGACAAAGACATGTTTCACCGTAACAATACTGTCTGAAACGTATGTAGACAAAGACATGTTTCACCGTAACAATACTGTCTGAAACGTATGTAGACAAAGACATGTTTCACCGTAACAATACTGTCTGAAACGTATGTAGACAAAGACATGTTTCACCGTAACAATACTGTCTGAAACGTATGTAGACAAAGACATGTTTCACCGTAACAATACTGTCTGAAACGTATGTAGACAAAGACATGTTTCACCGTAACAATACTGTCTGAAATGTACGTAGACAAAGACATGTTTCACCATAACAATACTGCCTGAAACATACGTAGACAAAGACATGTTTCACCATAACAATACTGCCTGAAACATACGTAGACAAAGCAAGCCTTGGAATAAGGTAATATATATGTGGCGCATGTATCCACACTAACAAATCCCTGTCTCTGAGCCCTCTCAGTCTGGGGTCATGTGGAGGGATCGCCACACACATACCTGAAAAGGTCAAGTCCGCCGGCTCCACTGAAGCTCTGCTGTAGCTGCTACTGTGGTCCTATCCTCTCTCCTCTCATCTCTCTCCTCTCTCCTATCCTCTCGTCTCTCTCCTATTCTCTCACCTCTCACCTCATCTCTCACCTCTCACCTCTATCCTCTCCTCTACAATCTCTCTCCTCCCCTCCTCTATCCTCTCCTCTACAATCTCTCTCCTCCCCTCCTCTATCTCTCATCACTGATCTGACCTTTGAAGACAATATTATGTTGACATCCAATATTTGTTTATGGACTTTGGGAGGGGAAATAATCTTGTATAATGCAGGTTTTAGCCAGTGAGCACAAACTGGCCGTCCCATTCACACACAGACATACGAGGGAAGACATTAACTATCCCTCTACATAATCCTGCTGTACTGTTTTTATAGCCCCTTGTTTTCACTATATCAGTGGTGTCCAGGATCACTGGCTTTAAAAGCTCCCAGAGCCAACAACTGTTACATTTAAAAGAGATGAAATGCACATCATTTAGGTGAACTGCTCCATGTTTATGCTTCATGAAACAGCGATATAACCAAGTCTTCTTAAAGGCTCATGAAATGTACTGGATGTAGTGCTGAACAGTACAATTATAGTGTGAAAAATGTGCCTTGAAATGGAATCCTTCGCTCCTTCCACATTTTCCTCTTTACGTTGATTTGTTATTTTTTCTCGGAGTCACATGTAATGCTCCATTTTGGCAGCGCTCACTGATGAACGATGGCCAGATACAGTGCCTTGCGAAAGTATTCGGCCCCCTTGAACTTTGCAACCTTTTGCCACATTTCAGGCTTCAAACATAAAGATATAAAACTGTATTTTTTTGTGAAGAATCAACAACAAGTGGGACACAATCATGAATTGGAACGACATTTATTGGATATTTCAAACTTTTTTAACAAATCAAAAACTGAAAAATTGGGCGTGCAAAATTATTCAGCCCCTTTACTTTCAGTGCAGCAAACTCTCTCCAGAAGTTCAGTGAGGATCTCTGAATGATCCAATGTTGACCTAAATGACTAATGATGATAAATACAATCCACCTGTGTGTAATCAAGTCTCCGTATAAATGCACCTGCACTGTGATAGTCTCAGAGGTCCGTTAAAAGCGCAGAGAGCATCATGAAGAACAAGGAACACACCAGGCAGGGCCGAGATACTGTTGTGAAGAAGTTTAAAGCCGGATTTGGATACAAAAAGATTTCCCAAGCTTTAAACATCCCAAGGAGCACTGTGCAAGCGATAATATTGAAATGGAAGGAGTATCAGACCACTGCAAATCTACCAAGACCTGGCCGTCCCTCTAAACTTTCAGCTCATACAAGGAGAAGACTGATCAGAGATGCAGCCAAGAGGCCCATGATCACTCTGGATGAACTGCAGAGATCTACAGCTGAGGTGGGAGACTCTGTCCATAGGACAACAATCAGTCGTATATTGCACAAATCTGGCCTTCATGGAAGAGTGGCAAGAAGAAAGCCATTTCTTAAAGATATCCATAAAAAGTGTTGTTTAAAGTTTGCCACAAGCCACCTGGGAGACACACCAAACATGTGGAAGAAGGTGCTCTGGTCAGATGAAACCAAAATTGAACTTTTTGGCAACAATGCAAAACGTTATGTTTGGCGTAAAAGCAACACAGCTGAACACACCATCCCCACTGTCAAACATGGTGGTGGCAGCATCATGGTTTGGGCCTGCTTTTCTTCAGCAGGGACAGGGAAGATGGTTAAAATTGATGGGAAGATGGATGGAGCCAAATACAGGACCATTCTGGAAGAAAACCTGATGGAGTCTGCAAAAGACCTGAGACTGGGACGGAGATTTGTCTTCCAACAAGACAATGATCCAAAACATAAAGCAAAATCTACAATGGAATGGTTCAAAAATAAACATATCCAGATGTTAGAATGGCCAAGTCAAAGTCCAGACCTGAATCCAATCGAGAATCTGTGGAAAGAACTGAAAACTGCTGTTCACAAATGCTCTCCATCCAACCTCACTGAGCTCGAGCTGTTTTGCAAGGAGGAATGGGAAAAAATGTCAGTCTCTCGATGTGCAAAACTGATAGAAACATACCCCAAGCAACTTACAGCTGTAATCGCAGCAAAAGGTGGCGCTACAAAGTATTAACTTAAGGGGGCTGAATAATTTTGCAAGCCCAATTTTTCAGTTTTTGATTTGTTAAAAAAGTTTGAAATATCCAATAAATGTCGTTCCACTTCATGATTGTGTCCCACTTGTTGTTGATTCTTCACAAAAAAATACAGTTTTATATATTTATGTTTGAAGCCTGAAATGTGGCAAAAGGTCGCAAAGTTCAAGGGGGCCGAATACTTTCGCAAGGCACTGTAAGTGATGCATGACTTTTAAAAAGTTTTGTATGTCAGGTCACAAAGTTACCAGGCTTTTTCATTCAAGGCCTGTGGAAAGATATTGAACTCGGGCATTATTGCAATAGCGTGTTTGAAGTGTAATCTTTTAATGGTACTCTCATTCAACACCAATTGCATGAGAGCTGTGAAAATATATATATATTTTTTTCATTCTTTGGTGATTAATGCTTAGAACATTTTCCTACTGTCATGAATTAAGTACCAAACCATTCTGCAACGTTTTGTAAACATAACGCTATGCACAGATGTACCTGCTAATTGTTTCACTGAACAAGTTCATTGATTGATCAACGTTTTTTTAATCAATGGCATACAGCACAAACAAGCCAATTTCTCTTTATCTTCTGCTATGTGATGCTGCGGATGCAGATCCAACCCGTCAGACAACATCCACACCAGAATCTCACCAAGAGGAGGAACATAGATGATATGATACTAAGAGTGTATGTTGCACAACATCTGGATTTCAGATTCGTAGGTGGAGCCCGTAGAAACTCTGCTCTCGATTTATTTTCTTTTTCAAAATCACAACAGTGTCTTCTTGACTGTCATGCTGAGAAATAACACGTCTGACTTGCTTTTGTTGCATCAAGGACTGCACTGGGGCCAGAGAATTTAAACAAAAGTTCAACCGTGGGTTTGGATTGCATTGAATAGTTCAGCAGGAAGTGTGGGTGTGGGTGTCAATCAATCCTTATCCCAGTCTGCTGTTCCCACATGCTTCAAGAGGGCCACCATTGTTCCTGTTCCCAAGAAAGCTAAGGTAACTGAGCTAAACGACTGCCCCATATCACTCACTTCCGTCATCATCATGTAGTGCTTTGAGAGACTAGTCAAGGACCATATCACCTCCACCCTACCTGACACCCTAGACCCACTCCAATTTGCTTACCGCCCCAATAGGTCCACAGAGGACGCAATTGCAACCACACTGCACACGGCCCTAACCCATCTGGACAAGAGGAATACCTATGTGAGAATGCTGTTCATCGACTACAGCTCAGCATTTAACACCATAGTACCCTCCAAACTCGTCATCAAGCTCGAGACCCTGGGTCTCGACCCCACCCTGTGCAACTGGGTACTGGACTTCCTGACGAGCCACCCCCAGGTGGTGAGGGTAGGCAACAACATCTCCACCCCGCTGATCCTCAACACTGGGGCCCCACAAGGGTGCGTTCTGAGCCCTCTCCTGTACTCCCTGTTCACCCACGACTGTGTGGCCATGCACGCCTCCAACTCAATCATCAAGTTGGCAGACGACACTACAGTGGTAGGCTTGATTACCAACAACGACGAGACGGCCGACAGGGAGGAGGTGAGGGCCCTCGGAGTGTGGTGTCAGAAAAATAACCTCACACTCAACGTCAACAAAACATAGGAGATGATCGTGGACTTCAGGAAACAGCAGAGGGAGCACCCCCCTATCCACATCAACGGGACAGTCGTGGAGAGGGTAGTAAGTTTTAAGTTCCTTGGCGTACACATCATGGACAAACTGAATTGGTCCACCCACACAGACAGCGTGGTGAAGAAGGCGCAGCAGCGCCTCTTCAACCTCAGGAGGCTGAAGAAATTCAGCTTGTCACCAAAAGCACTCACAAACTTTTACAGATGCACAATCGAGAGCATCCTGTCGGGCTGTATCACCGCCTGGTACGGCAGCTGCTCTGCCCACAACCGTAAGGCTCTCCAGAGGGTAGTGAGGTCTGTACAATTCATCACCGGGGGCAAACTACCTGCCCTCCAAGACACCTACACCACCCGATGTCACAGGAAGGTCATAAAGATCATCAAGGACAACAACCACCCGAGCCACTGCCTGTTCACCCCGCTATCATCGACAAGGCGAGGTCAGTACAGGTGCATCAAAGCAGGGACCGAGAGACTGAAAAACAGCTTCTATCTCAAGGCTATCAGACTGTTAAACAGCCACCACTAACATTGAGTGGCTGCTGTCATACATGTAAAAAATGTATCACTAGCCACTTTAAACAATGCCACTTAATATAATGTTTACATACCCTACATTACTCATCTCATATGTATATACTGTACTCTATACCACCTACTGCATCTTGCCTATGCCATTCTGTACCATCACTCATTCATATATCTTTATGTATATATTCTTCATCCCTTTACACTTGTGTGTAAGGTAGCTGTTGTGAAATTAATTAGGTTAGATTACTCGTTGGTTATTACTGCATTGTCGGAACTAGAAGCACAAGCATTTCGCTACACTCACATTAACATCTGCTAACCATGTGTATGTGACAAATAAAATTAGATTTGATTTAATTTGTATGTGTGGACCCGATTTAGCCTTGTCCTGATGTAGCCTTGCGCTGATGAAGCCCAACCTTGTCCTGATGTAGCCCGGCCTTGTCCTGATGTAGCCCGGCCTTGTCCTGATGTAGCCCAGCCTTGTCCTGATGTAGCCAAGCCTTGTCCTGATGTAGCCAAGCCTTGTCCTGATGTAGCCCAGCCTTGTCCTGATGTAGCCCAGCCTTGTCCTGATGTAGCCCAGTCTTGTCCTGAGGTAGCCTTGTCCTGATGTAACCCAGCCTTGTCCTGATGTAGCCCAGCTTTGTCCTGATGGAACCCAGCCCTGTCCTGCTGGAGCCCAGCATTGTCTTGATGTAGCCCAGCCTTGTCCTGATGGAGCCCAGCCTTGTCCTGATGGAGCCCAGTCTTGTCCTGATGGAGCCCAGTCTTGTCCTGATGGAGCCCAGTCTTGTCCTGATGGAGCCCAGTCTTGTCCTGATGGAGCCCAGTCTTGTCCTGATGGAGCCCAGCCTTGTCCTGATGTAGCCTTGTCCTGATGTAACCCAGCCTTGTCCTGATGTAGCCCAGTCTTGTCCTGATGTAGCCCAGTCTTGTCCTGATGTAGCCCAGATTTGTCCTGATGGAGCCCCGTCTTGTCCTGATGTAGCGCAGCTTTGTCCTGATGGAACCCAGCCTTGTCCTGATGGAGCCCAGCATTGTCCTAATGGAGCCCAGTCTTGCGTTGACGTAGCCTTGCCCTGATATAGCCTTGTCCTGATGGAGCCTTGCCCTGATGTAGTCTTGGCCTGACGTGGCCTTGCCCCTTTGTAGCCCAGCCTTGTGCTGATGGAGCCTAGCCTTGTCCTGATGTAGCCCAGCCTTGTCCTTATGTAGCCCAGCTTTGTCCTGACGTAGCTGTTGTAGTGTTGACTATCATTAAATGTGAAGACTGTTCATTTATCGAATCAATTCTCTATCTGTAATTATTCCGTAATTCAACGAATCACGGAATAGTAATTAACCAGGAAATCGGGCCACCATGGAAAAATTATGTTTATAGTGTTGATTTCCCAAATATAACTCTTCAGATAATTTCATATCTTATTGATTACAGTCTTCTATTAATGTATTATTACCTCTTCACTCATATTCTGAATGTCGCAAATCTTGGATATCTACACGAACCCTAGCATAGATCATGAATCAGCGATATACAAATTGGCTTAATTATTTATTTACTCCATGTCCTGATGGAGCCTAGACTTGTCCTGATGGAGACAAGCCTTGTCCTGATGGAGCCAAGCCTTGTCCTGATGTAGCCCAAACTTGTCTTGATGTAGCCCAGCCTTGTCCTGATGTAGCCTTGTCCTGATGGAGCCCAGCCCTGTCCTGATGGAGACAAGCCTTGTCCCGATGTAGCCCTGTCCTAATGTAGCCCAGCCTTGTCTTGATGTAGCCCAGCCTTGTCCTGATGAAGCCTTGTCCTGATGGAGCCCAGCCGTGTCCTGATGTAGCCCAGCCTTGTCCTGATGGAGACAAGCCTTGTCCTGATGGAGCCAAGCCTTGTCCTGATGTAGCCCAAACTTGTCTTGATGTAGCCCAGCCTTGTCCTGATGTAGCCTTGTCCAGATGGAGCCCAGCCATGTCCTGATGGAGCCTAGACTTGTCCTGATGTAGCCTTGACCTAATGTAGCCCAGCCTTGTCTTGATGTAGCCCAGCCTTGTCCTGATGTAGCCTTGTCCTGATGTAGCGTAGTCCTGATGGAGCCCAGCCTTGTCCTGATGTAGCCCAGCCTTGTCTTGATGTAGCCCAGCCTTGTCCTGATGTAGCCTTGTCCTGATGTAGCGTAGTCCTGATGGAGACAAGCCTTGTCCTGATGTAGCCCTGTCCTTTATGTAGCCCAAACTTGTCTTGATGTAGGCCAGCCCTGTCCTGATGTAGCCTTGTCCTGATGGAGCCCAGCCTTGTCCTGATGTAGCCCAGTCTTGTCCTGAGGTAGCCTTGTCCTGATGTAACCCAGCCTTGTCCTGATGTAGCCCAGCTTTGTCCTGATGGAACCCAGCCCTGTCCTGCTGGAGCCCAGCATTGTCTTGATGTAGCCCAGCCTTGTCCTGATGGAGCCCAGCCTTGTCCTGATGGAGCCCAGTCTTGTCCTGATGGAGCCCAGTCTTGTCCTGATGGAGCCCAGTCTTGTCCTGATGGAGCCCAGTCTTGTCCTGATGGAGCCCAGTCTTGTCCTGATGGAGCCCAGCCTTGTCCTGATGTAGCCTTGTCCTGATGTAACCCAGCCTTGTCCTGATGTAGCCCAGTCTTGTCCTGATGTAGCCTTGTCCTGATGTAGCCCAGATTTGTCCTGATGGAGCCCCGTCTTGTCCTGATGTAGCGCAGCTTTGTCCTGATGGAACCCAGCCTTGTCCTGATGGAGCCCAGCATTGTCCTAATGGAGCCCAGTCTTGCGTTGACGTAGCCTTGCCCTGATATAGCCTTGTCCTGATGGAGCCTTGCCCTGATGTAGTCTTGGCCTGACGTGGCCTTGCCCCTTTGTAGCCCAGCCTTGTGCTGATGGAGCCTAGCCTTGTCCTGATGTAGCCCAGCCTTGTCCTTATGTAGCCCAGCTTTGTCCTGACGTAGCTGTTGTAGTGTTGACTATCATTAAATGTGAAGACTGTTCATTTATCGAATCAATTCTCTATCTGTAATTATTCCGTAATTCAACGAATCACGGAATAGTAATTAACCAGGAAATCGGGCCACCATGGAAAAATTATGTTTATAGTGTTGATTTCCCAAATATAACTCTTCAGATAATTTAATATCTTATTGATTACAGTCTTCTATTAATGTATTATTACCTCTTCACTCATATTCTGAATGTCGCAAATCTTGGATATCTACACGAACCCTAGCATAGATCATGAATCAGCGATATACAAATTGGCTTAATTATTTATTTACTCCATGTCCTGATGGAGCCTAGACTTGTCCTGATGGAGACAAGCCTTGTCCTGATGGAGCCAAGCCTTGTCCTGATGTAGCCCAAACTTGTCTTGATGTAGCCCAGCCTTGTCCTGATGTAGCCTTGTCCTGATGGAGCCCAGCCCTGTCCTGATGGAGACAAGCCTTGTCCCGATGTAGCCCTGTCCTAATGTAGCCCAGCCTTGTCTTGATGTAGCCCAGCCTTGTCCTGATGAAGCCTTGTCCTGATGGAGCCCAGCCGTGTCCTGATGTAGCCCAGCCTTGTCCTGATGGAGACAAGCCTTGTCCTGATGGAGCCAAGCCTTGTCCTGATGTAGCCCAAACTTGTCTTGATGTAGCCCAGCCTTGTCCTGATGTAGCCTTGTCCAGATGGAGCCCAGCCATGTCCTGATGGAGCCTAGACTTGTCCCGATGTAGCCTTGACCTAATGTAGCCCAGCCTTGTCTTGATGTAGCCCAGCCTTGTCCTGATGTAGCCTTGTCCTGATGTAGCGTAGTCCTGATGGAGCCCAGCCTTGTCCTGATGTAGCCCAGCCTTGTCTTGATGTAGCCCAGCCTTGTCCTGATGTAGCCTTGTCCTGATGTAGCGTAGTCCTGATGGAGACAAGCCTTGTCCTGATGTAGCCCTGTCCTTTATGTAGCCCAAACTTGTCTTGATGTAGGCCAGCCCTGTCCTGATGTAGCCTTGTCCTGATGGAGCCCAGCCTTGTCCTGATGTAGCCCAGTCTTGTCCTGAGGTAGCCTTGTCCTGATGTAACCCAGCCTTGTCCTGATGTAGCCCAGCTTTGTCCTGATGGAACCCAGCCCTGTCCTGCTGGAGCCCAGCATTGTCTTGATGTAGCCCAGCCTTGTCCTGATGGAGCCCAGCCTTGTCCTGATGGAGCCCAGTCTTGTCCTGATGGAGCCCAGTCTTGTCCTGATGGAGCCCAGTCTTGTCCTGATGGAGCCCAGTCTTGTCCTGATGGAGCCCAGCCTTGTCCTGATGTAGCCTTGTCCTGATGTAACCCAGCCTTGTCCTGATGTAGCCCAGTCTTGTCCTGATGTAGCCCAGTCTTGTCCTGATGTAGCCCAGATTTGTCCTGATGGAGCCCCGTCTTGTCCTGATGTAGCGCAGCTTTGTCCTGATGGAACCCAGCCTTGTCCTGATGGAGCCCAGCATTGTCCTAATGGAGCCCAGTCTTGCGTTGACGTAGCCTTGCCCTGATATAGCCTTGTCCTGATGGAGCCTTGCCCTGATGTAGTCTTGGCCTGACGTGGCCTTGCCCCTTTGTAGCCCAGCCTTGTGCTGATGGAGCCTAGCCTTGTCCTGATGTAGCCCAGCCTTGTCCTTATGTAGCCCAGCTTTGTCCTGACGTAGCTGTTGTAGTGTTGACTATCATTAAATGTGAAGACTGTTCATTTATCGAATCAATTCTCTATCTGTAATTATTCCGTAATTCAACGAATCACGGAATAGTAATTAACCAGGAAATCGGGCCACCATGGAAAAATTATGTTTATAGTGTTGATTTCCCAAATATAACTCTTCAGATAATTTCATATCTTATTGATTACAGTCTTCTATTAATGTATTATTACCTCTTCACTCATATTCTGAATGTCGCAAATCTTGGATATCTACACGAACCCTAGCATAGATCATGAATCAGCGATATACAAATTGGCTTAATTATTTATTTACTCCATGTCCTGATGGAGCCTAGACTTGTCCTGATGGAGACAAGCCTTGTCCTGATGGAGCCAAGCCTTGTCCTGATGTAGCCCAAACTTGTCTTGATGTAGCCCAGCCTTGTCCTGATGTAGCCTTGTCCTGATGGAGCCCAGCCCTGTCCTGATGGAGACAAGCCTTGTCCCGATGTAGCCCTGTCCTAATGTAGCCCAGCCTTGTCTTGATGTAGCCCAGCCTTGTCCTGATGAAGCCTTGTCCTGATGGAGCCCAGCCGTGTCCTGATGTAGCCCAGCCTTGTCCTGATGGAGACAAGCCTTGTCCTGATGGAGCCAAGCCTTGTCCTGATGTAGCCCAAACTTGTCTTGATGTAGCCCAGCCTTGTCCTGATGTAGCCTTGTCCAGATGGAGCCCAGCCATGTCCTGATGGAGCCTAGACTTGTCCTGATGTAGCCTTGACCTAATGTAGCCCAGCCTTGTCTTGATGTAGCCCAGCCTTGTCCTGATGTAGCCTTGTCCTGATGTAGCGTAGTCCTGATGGAGCCCAGCCTTGTCCTGATGTAGCCCAGCCTTGTCTTGATGTAGCCCAGCCTTGTCCTGATGTAGCCTTGTCCTGATGTAGCGTAGTCCTGATGGAGACAAGCCTTGTCCTGATGTAGCCCTGTCCTTTATGTAGCCCAAACTTGTCTTGATGTAGGCCAGCCCTGTCCTGATGTAGCCTTGTCCTGATGGAGCCCAGCCTTGTCCTGATGTAGCCCAGTCTTGTCCTGAGGTAGCCTTGTCCTGATGTAACCCAGCCTTGTCCTGATGTAGCCCAGCTTTGTCCTGATGGAACCCAGCCCTGTCCTGCTGGAGCCCAGCATTGTCTTGATGTAGCCCAGCCTTGTCCTGATGGAGCCCAGCCTTGTCCTGATGGAGCCCAGTCTTGTCCTGATGGAGCCCAGTCTTGTCCTGATGGAGCCCAGTCTTGTCCTGATGGAGCCCAGTCTTGTCCTGATGGAGCCCAGTCTTGTCCTGATGGAGCCCAGCCTTGTCCTGATGTAGCCTTGTCCTGATGTAACCCAGCCTTGTCCTGATGTAGCCCAGTCTTGTCCTGATGTAGCCTTGTCCTGATGTAGCCCAGATTTGTCCTGATGGAGCCCCGTCTTGTCCTGATGTAGCGCAGCTTTGTCCTGATGGAACCCAGCCTTGTCCTGATGGAGCCCAGCATTGTCCTAATGGAGCCCAGTCTTGCGTTGACGTAGCCTTGCCCTGATATAGCCTTGTCCTGATGGAGCCTTGCCCTGATGTAGTCTTGGCCTGACGTGGCCTTGCCCCTTTGTAGCCCAGCCTTGTGCTGATGGAGCCTAGCCTTGTCCTGATGTAGCCCAGCCTTGTCCTTATGTAGCCCAGCTTTGTCCTGACGTAGCTGTTGTAGTGTTGACTATCATTAAATGTGAAGACTGTTCATTTATCGAATCAATTCTCTATCTGTAATTATTCCGTAATTCAACGAATCACGGAATAGTAATTAACCAGGAAATCGGGCCACCATGGAAAAATTATGTTTATAGTGTTGATTTCCCAAATATAACTCTTCAGATAATTTAATATCTTATTGATTACAGTCTTCTATTAATGTATTATTACCTCTTCACTCATATTCTGAATGTCGCAAATCTTGGATATCTACACGAACCCTAGCATAGATCATGAATCAGCGATATACAAATTGGCTTAATTATTTATTTACTCCATGTCCTGATGGAGCCTAGACTTGTCCTGATGGAGACAAGCCTTGTCCTGATGGAGCCAAGCCTTGTCCTGATGTAGCCCAAACTTGTCTTGATGTAGCCCAGCCTTGTCCTGATGTAGCCTTGTCCTGATGGAGCCCAGCCCTGTCCTGATGGAGACAAGCCTTGTCCCGATGTAGCCCTGTCCTAATGTAGCCCAGCCTTGTCTTGATGTAGCCCAGCCTTGTCCTGATGAAGCCTTGTCCTGATGGAGCCCAGCCGTGTCCTGATGTAGCCCAGCCTTGTCCTGATGGAGACAAGCCTTGTCCTGATGGAGCCAAGCCTTGTCCTGATGTAGCCCAAACTTGTCTTGATGTAGCCCAGCCTTGTCCTGATGTAGCCTTGTCCAGATGGAGCCCAGCCATGTCCTGATGGAGCCTAGACTTGTCCTGATGTAGCCTTGACCTAATGTAGCCCAGCCTTGTCTTGATGTAGCCCAGCCTTGTCCTGATGTAGCCTTGTCCTGATGTAGCGTAGTCCTGATGGAGCCCAGCCTTGTCCTGATGTAGCCCAGCCTTGTCTTGATGTAGCCCAGCCTTGTCCTGATGTAGCCTTGTCCTGATGTAGCGTAGTCCTGATGGAGACAAGCCTTGTCCTGATGTAGCCCTGTCCTTTATGTAGCCCAAACTTGTCTTGATGTAGGCCAGCCCTGTCCTGATGTAGCCTTGTCCTGATGGAGCCCAGCCTTGTCCTGATGTAGCCCAGTCTTGTCCTGAGGTAGCCTTGTCCTGATGTAACCCAGCCTTGTCCTGATGTAGCCCAGCTTTGTCCTGATGGAACCCAGCCCTGTCCTGCTGGAGCCCAGCATTGTCTTGATGTAGCCCAGCCTTGTCCTGATGGAGCCCAGCCTTGTCCTGATGGAGCCTAGACTTGTCCTGATGTAGCCTTGACCTAATGTAGCCCAGCCTTGTCTTGATGTAGCCCAGCCTTGTCCTGATGTAGCCTTGTCCTGATGTAGCGTAGTCCTGATGGAGCCCAGCCTTGTCCTGATGTAGCCCAGCCTTGTCTTGATGTAGCCCAGCCTTGTCCTGATGTAGCCTTGTCCTGATGTAGCGTAGTCCTGATGGAGACAAGCCTTGTCCTGATGTAGCCCTGTCCTTTATGTAGCCCAAACTTGTCTTGATGTAGGCCAGCCCTGTCCTGATGTAGCCTTGTACTGATGGAGCCCAGTCCTTTCCTGATGGAGACAAGCCTTGTCCTGATGTAGCCCTGTCCTGATGTAGCTTTGTCCTGATGTAGCTTTGTCCTGATGTAGCCTTGTCCTGATGTAGCCTTGTCTTGATGTAGCCTTGTCCTGATGTAGCCTTGTCCTGATGTAGCCTTGTCCTGATGTAGCCTAGCCTTGTCCCGATGTAGCCTTGTCCTGATGGAGCCCAGCCTTGTCCTGATGTAGCCTTGTCCTGAAGTAGCCTTGTCCTGATTTAGCCCTGTCCTGATGTAGCTTTGTCCTGATGTAGCCTTGTCCTGATGTAGCCTTGTCCTGGTGTAGCCTTGTCCTGATATAGCCTAGCCTTGTCCCGATGTAGCCTTGTCCTGATGGAGCCCAGCCTTTTCCTGATGTAGCCTTGTCCTGAAGTAGCCTTGTCCTGATGTAGCCCTGTCCTGATGTAGCTTTGTCCTGATGTAGCCTTGTCCTGAAGTAGCCTTGTCCTGATGTAGCCTTGTCCTGATGTAGCCTTGTCTTGATGTAGCCTTGTCCTAATGTAGCCTTGTCCTAATGTAGCCCAGCCTTGTCCTGGTGTAGCCCAGTGTTGTCCTGATGTAACCTTGTCCTGATGTAGCCCAGCCCTGTCCTGATATAGCCTTGTCCTGATGCAGCCTTTTCCTGATGTAGCCTAGCCTTGTCCTGATGTAGCCTTGTCCTGATGTAGCCTAGCCTTGTCCTGATATAGCCTTGCTCTGATGGAGTTTATTGCAATGCCATCTGAAGCAGTGTAACATAGGAAGAGTAATTACACACAGCCCTGCTACCTGTTCCATCCTACAGCCCGGAGGAGGACCTGAACAGCCCTGCTACCTGTTCCATCCTACAGCCCGGAGGAGGACCTGAACAGCCCTGCTACCTGTTCCATCCTACAGCCCGGAGGAGGACCTGAACAGCCCTGCTACCTGTTCCATCCTACAGCCCGGAGGAGGACCTGAACAGCCCTGCTACCTGTTCCATCCTACAGCCCGGAGGAGGACCTGAACTACCCAAGCTTTTCAATAACTTCCATGATGTATCTCTGAAGGCGTGCTCTTGCCTCATCTCACTTAGTCCAAGCGAGTTATTACAATATTTTTGTAACCGCAGTATTTTTCAAATTATAACTTTTATTAATACCTTGCTTCTTTTTTATTTATTTATGTCCGTGTTTACATTTGATATCTGATATCTGTAAAGTTACATTTAAAACATTTTTTATAAACAATAATAAATATTACAAATAACTTTTAAAGTTTTACTTCTGATCTTCCAAGAGCACAGAGGACGTTGGTGAGGTCTTCACTTTCTCCATTAAATCTATCATACTTTCTCCCTTCTCATTCCAGCTTGAGTCAGACTATAAGAATATTAGTGCGACAGTATTAACCTCAGTTTCTAGGGCCGAGGAGTGTGTTTTGGAGCAGAAGTGGCCACTGGGAATAGTGGGGAAAAGTGATGACCTGCAGCCAGTTTGCATCCTTCACTGACAATTAGCAGAATATTCCTGGTCCTTATTCCTGGGGGCCAGAGAGAGGCCTGTAATCATCCATATCAATTATTGGGCCTCTGACATGGCCATTTACATTGCCAGGGTGGCTCCGCTACTCTGACTAATGGGCCCACCATCTGGGGCTGTTCCCCCAGCGCCAGGCAAGGAAAACAGGCTACAAGACTCAGACACCGACCGCACGGCACGACACGGTACTCTGGACCTGGCAGGCGGAGATGGAGACGAGAGCCATGGAATATGGCAATTAATTAATGTAAATGTACTTTTACAAAGGAGTCAAGCGTTGTTCTGAATCATGTTCTGTATTCTGAAAAAAAGGAAATGTTTCTGTGTAGTGTCAGAAGATGCGGTGTGAGTGGAATGTATTTACGATTTCTGCACTCCATATTCTCCCGACTCCTTTTCCTTACTTCCCTACCCGGTTAACCTTTCACACTCCATAAGGTGCTGTAGCATTTGGTTTCATTGTGATGTGATGTGGGCAGTCTATCTGCCAGCGTGGGTCATTCTAATGATGCTGTGCTTAATCCATGAAGCACCTCAGTGAGCAGTTCCCCTGCTAGGAAAGGTCACTTGAATCCAATGTTATTGGACAGGGTTCAAAGCCTTATAAATATCACCTTGCACTTATTCTGGCCAAAAGTATCGTATCGTATTCCTTCCTCTCTCTTGTGTTCATTGGGTTTAAGCAGGAATCAAATGTATTACAGTGCTTTAAAGGTCGGCCCAGTTGCGTGGCATTTCCAGAACACTCTCTCTTACGCCTCGATCACACCAACGGAGTCATTGCACAAAATGGTACACAGCATCATCTGGATATGTACACAGCATCATCTGGATATGTACGCATCATCTGGATATGTATACAGCATCATCTGGATATGTACGCAGCATCATCTGGATGTGTACGCAGCATCATCTGGATATGTACACATCATCATCTGGATGTGTACGCAGCATCATCTGGATGTGTACGCAGCATCATCTGGATGTGTACGCAGCATCATCTGGATATATACACATCATCATCTGGATGTGTACGCAGCATCATCTGGATATGTACACATCATCATCTGGATGTGTACGCAGCATCATCTGGATATGTACGCAGCATCATCTGGATGTGTACGCAGCATCATCTGGATGTGTACGCATCATCATCTGGATGTGTACGCAGCATCATCTGGATGTGTACGCAGCATCATCTGGATGTGTACGCAGCATCATCTGGATGTGTACACAGCATCATCTGGATGTGTACGCATCATCATCTGGATGTGTACGCAGCATCATCTGGATATGTACACATAATCATCTGGATGTGTACGCAGCATCATCTGGATATGTACGCAGCATCATCTGGATGTGTACGCAGCATCATCTGGATGTGTACGCATCATCATCTGGATGTGTACGCAGCATCATCTGGATGTGTACGCAGCATCATCTGGATGTGTACGCAGCATCATCTGGATGTGTACACATCATCATCTGGATGTGTACGCAGCATCATCTGGATGTGTACGCAGCATCATCTGGATGTGTACGCATCATCATCTGGATGTGTACGCATCATCATCTGGATGTGTACGCAGCATCATCTGGATGTGTACGCAGCATCATCTGGATGTGTACGCAGCATCATCTGGATGTGTACGCAGCATCATCTGGATGTGTACACATCATCATCTGGATGTGTACGCAGCATCATCTGGATATGTACGCAGCATCATCTGGATGTGTACGCAGCATCATCTGGATGTGTACGCATCATCATCTGGATGTGTACGCAGCATCATCTGGATGTGTACGCAGCATCATCTGGATGTGTACGCAGCATCATCTGGATGTGTACACATCATCATCTGGATGTGTACGCAGCATCATCTGGATGTGTACGCAGCATCATCTGGATGTGTACGCAGCATTATCTGGATATGTACGCAGCATCATCTGGATGTGTGCAACAAATAGCTCCAAAATTCACCTTCTGCTACCATTTCTGTCAAGCCGTCTACACATAGTTTGATGCATTCGTTCGATAAATCCAACATATGCGCCACACCAAAGGCACTGCAACTGCCGGGGCAATGCAATGCTGCAAGGCAAACGCATCCTTTCATTGGAAATGCGGTAAGTTAGAGAGAAGCTGTAAAATAAGAATCAACAGACTATGTGTGCAGAATGTGTGCAGTATTGTATGTACACAAGATGCCAGTTTAGCAGTAGACTATTAAGTTTACTTGAGAAATGCACTGAAAACACATTTGGTAACTGTTATTTCCATTCAGTTTCAGCCATGCATTTGTAAGGTGCTCAGAATTCAACACTTCAAATGTCAATCCCACTGACCATGACCCGGTGCTAGCTGCCTCATGTATAAAGACAGAGATATACAGTACAGGTATGGGATCTTAATTTGATCACTCTGTTGCAGGAGAACTTTCCTGCAATATAGGATGTGTAAAACGTGTAGTGTAATTGAGGTTTAAGAGAGAGTTAAAAAAGTGTATAATTTCCACTTTGAAATTTCAGACTTGATTTTCCCTTACGAATGATTCGTATTTCCTGTTGTAGCAGGATTATTTTCCTGCTGTAGTAAACTGGCTCAAATGAAGATCCTACATCTGTTATGGTAATGTCAGTGCTGACTCCTGGAGGTCTGGGCCTCAGGCAGAGTCTGTCTACCAAATAAACTAGACTTTCCAGAGATGGATAGAAGCACTATGCCTACCTGTCTTTTCACCCGGCCCAGAATGCATCTGGGTGATCAGTGAGCCCCTGGCTGTGCCACTGTCCCTCAGCCTTCTTCACTAATCAAGAGTCAAGGGTGATCACAGGCACAATTGTGCCCCTCTCTTCTCTCAAGTAGCGGAGGACTTAACTATTCCCTCTGTCCTACACTGACAGCTCTGCATATGCCTTGGCAGAACAGAAACAACATGTTTCTTTTGTCCTCCTGATAGTAATCTTTGAAATATTGACTCAGAGTTACATACAGTGCCTTGCGAAAGTATTCGGCCCCCTTGAACTTTGCGACCTTTTGCCACATTTCAGGCTTCAAACATAAAGATATAAAACTGTATTTTGTTGTGAAGAATCAACAACAAGTGGGACACAATCATGAAGTGGAACGACATTTATTGGATATTTCAAACTTTTTTAACAAATCAAAAACTGAAAAATTGGGCATGCAAAATTATTCAGCCCCTTTACTTTCAGTGCAGCAAACTCTCTCCAGAAGTTCAGTGAGGATCTCTGAATGATCCAATGTTGACTTAAATGACTAATGATGATAAATACAATCCACCTGTGTGTAATCAAGTCTCCGTATAAATGCACCTGCACTGTGATAGTCTCAGAGGTCCGTAAAAAGCGCAGAGAGCATCATGAAGAACAAGAAACACACCAGGCAGGTCCGAGATACTGTTGTGAAGAAGGTTAAAGCCGGATTTGGATACAAAAAGATTTCCCAAGCTTTAAACATCCCAAGGAGCACTGTGCAAGCGATAATATTGAAATTGAAGGAGTATCAGACCGCTGCAAATCTACCAAGACCTGGCTGTCCCTCTAAACTTTCAGCTCATACAAGGAGAAGACTGATCAGAGATGCAGCCAAGAGGCCCATGATCACTCTGGATGAACTGCAGAGATCTACAGCTGAGGTGGGAGACTCTGTCCATAGGACAACAATCAGTCGTATATTGCACAAATCTGGCCTTTATGGAAGAGTGGCAAGAAGAAAGCCATTTCTTAAAGATATCCATAAAAAGTGTTGTTTAAAGTTTGCCACAAGCCACCTGGGAGACACACCAAACATGTGGAAGAAGGTGCTCTGGTCAGATGAAACCAAAATTGAACTTTTTGGCAACAATGCAAAACGTTATGTTTGGCGTAAAAGCAACACAGCTCATCACCCTGAACACATCATCCCCACTGTCAAACATGGTGGTGGCAGCATCATGGTTTGGGCCTGCTTTTCTTCAGCAGGGACAGGGAAGATGGTTAAAATTGATGGGAAGATGGATGGAGCCAAATACAGGACCATTCTGGAAGAAAACCTGATGGAGTCTGCAAAAGACCTGAGACTGGGACGGAGATTTGTCTTCCAACAAGACAATGATCCAAAACATAAAGCAAAATCTACAATGGAATGGTTCAAAAATAAACATATCCAGGTGTTAGAATGGCCAAGTCAAAGTTCAGACCTGAATCCAATCGAGAATCTGTGGAAAGAACTGAAAACTGCTGTTCACAAATGCTCTCCATCCAACCTCACTGAGCTTGAGCTGTTTTGCAAGGAGGAATGGGAAAAAATGTCAGTCTCTCGATGTGCAAAACTGATAGAGACATACCCCAAGTGACTTACAGCTGTAATCGCAGCAAAAGGTGGCGCTACAAAGTATTAACTTAAGGGGGCTGAATAATTTTGCACCCCCAATTTTTCAGTTTTTGATTTGTTAAAAAAGTTTGAAATATCCAATAAATGTCGTTCCACTTCATGATTGTGTCCCACTTGTTGTTGATTCTTCACAAAAAAATACAGTTTTATATCTTTATGTTTGAAGCCTGAAATGTGGCAAAAGGTCGTAAAGTTCAAGGGGGCCGAATACTTTCGCAAGGCACTGTATGTCATATGCAACATAACTACATATGTCATATGCCCTCTGGGCTTCCTTACAAACTTCTGTCAAGTGAATGAGTTGAAAGAGTTACGGCCTAACCTCAGACTAACCTCAAACTAACCTGAGACAAACCCCAGACGAACCTCAGACTAATCTGTCTAAATTGATTAACCTGTGTAACCTGAGACTAACACCAGACTAGCCTCAGACAACCCTCACTCTAACCTGACTAACATCAGACTAACCTGACTAACATCAGATTAACCTGACTAACCTCAGACTAACCTCAGACTAACCAGGGGTGAAAGATGGATAAATGAGCTTTTCTATGTGTAATTATTTTCTCTAAGGAGGATGGTACAACCTGATCATATCATATAATGTCAGTCAGAGATCTATATCAACCACCAGCCATTACCATTGCAAAGTGATGTACCTCCTATAAGCCTAGTTGTAGAGATGAAACACATGCTTTCCGCTCAGAGTGTGTAAACTGGATCACTGATATCATCAGACATCCATGGCATGGATCACTGACATCATCAGACATCCATGGCATGGATCACTGACATCATCAGACATCCATGGCATGGATCACTGACATCATCAGACATCCATGGCATGGATCACTGACATCATCAGACATCCATGGCATGGATCACTGACATCATCAGACATCCATGGCATGGATCACTGACATCATCAGACATCCATAGCATGGATCACTGACATCATCAGACAATATCACTCATTCATGGCATGGAAGAACATTTACTTTAGGCTTTTTTTTAAAGAGTTGTCAATCATTACCAGCGGCGGGTAGGCTAGCTGGACTTGACAGAGAGAGCCCTCCCTGGCACAAACACCAGGAAAGCGTTTGTCCAACATTCTCAGACAGTTCAAGGTTAATTAATTACATCATAAAATATTGACGGCAAAAATGATCACTTACAGCCACTGGGACACACAGCAGAGAACATTGTAAACCCGGGTAAATATGCAATAGTATTTGATATAAATAGCTGCAGTAGCCCCCTAAAGTTAGTCATTTGCACATTTTGGAAGTGGGTTAATGAGAGATGGTTAATGGGAAAAGTTATCCTGTTCCCCGGAAGAGCCACACAGTCATTATTTGATTCATGGGTGCTGCTGGAGGTAGAGAGCAGCCTATCATTCTTTCTCTACCTCAATGTGCTTCAGTCAGTCAGACAGTTTATCAATCACATCCATACTAAGTCACACTCGTCTATCACACCATTACAGCATACAGCCCAATCCTGCAAAAACATAGCTGGAAACATTTACGATATGTCAAACATCCATTTGGTTTTAAAACCCTGCCACTATCCAAGTCAAATTATATAGCAAACAAATAATATGCCTGTAGCTCTATGTAAGTGAAATGATGAGGAGCCGTGAGCCTCTGAGCACGTAGTAGTTTAAGCACAGCAGGGGCTCTTTGTTAGTAAGGTCTGTAAACACCACAGTGTATTATGGCAGTAATAGACAGAGGACTCTATCGTATACCACATATTGAGAGGCATTGTGTTGGTTTTGTTTGTCTTGTGTTTAGAGTTTGTTGGATGAGTAATTGTCTGCCTCTTACTGTAATCCAGCCCTCTTGTTCATAAGAAGCCTTTAGAGCGGGCAGAGCTTCTCGTTCCTTCTGGAAGCTTCTGGTTCCTTCTGGAATGGTGCTCCAATAGGATTACAGTCCAGTCTATCTATCCAGTTGTTTGGGGAACGCAACACTGCATGAGACAACAAAGGGCAACATGTTCTTTGTCTGTCAAAATCAAGTCTGTGGCTTATTGCCATACTTTCTACAGATGACCCTCAAACCCTCTATGATGATAAGCTGCCAGTAATGCTGGACATATGTGATATCTTAATTTTATCACTCTGTTGTTGCTAAGAATTTTCCTGCCATGCAGGATATTCAAATGAGCCTCGTGATTTACATAAATTCTCTGAAAACCCGCAGTTCACTTTCTCTCTCGCTCACTCAAATGGAAAAAAAGGTGCCATCTAGAACCTAAAATGGTTCTTCGGTTGTCCCCATTGGAGAACCCTTTGAAGAAGCCTTTTTGGTTCCAGGTAGAACCCCTTTGAGTTTCAAGTAGAATCTTTTACACAGAGGGTTCTACATGGAACCCAAAAGAGTTCTATATGGAACCAAAAAAAGTTCTACCTAGAACCAAAATGGGTTCTCATATGGGGACAGTCAAAGAACCCTTTTGGAAGCCTTTTTTCTGAGTGTAGGTTCTACTACTGTGGCATTCAAATGCACAAATGTACAAATTGTTCTGCAGGACTGGTCAAATTAAGATTCCATATCAGTACAAGGTAGAGTCTGTCTTCATCCTTTTATTAAGTTAGTGAACATGTCACATGTCCAGGGCCGTAACACTACAGAAGGTAAAACGTTGTGTCGCATTCTACCAGGACACAGCAGCCTGTGAGAGTGGTAGTCCTGTCCTGTGTGGCTGTCTGTCTGGTGTAAATTAATGACTACATGCTGTGATCACTTACTGGAATGAGAAAGAGCTGGGGTGGGCAAAAGCAGAGATCCTTCCGGTAGGTACTAATTAAATGGTTTGTCTTAAGTGGGCTTTAATGAGCGGTTGCCAATCAAATAAATTAAATAATTGCTGCAGGCTTAATTCAATTTATTTATTGCTGATTTTGTGCAGAATAAGTTGTTTGGTTCCCTCCCACAGGGATAGTTTCTCTCTCTGCGAAATACAAACCAATAATTAAACCGATGGCTTCTTTTCAAAATAATACCCATTGCCCTGTGAAAGTCCTGACAAAGCACATCAATTCAATTACTCAAATTATTTGTCCACTATGTGCAGTATATTAGTAATCCAAATATACATCCACATATATAATTTGTGTTGCTAATAGCAAACAAAACACAGTCCCTCTTCAGTGTCTTAAACAAGGGATAATCATTATGTTTTAGGATCAATTAATATAGATGGCATCGATAGTATCTCATCTGTCATATCATATTTGTCATAACTCCCAGGAGTGCTCTCTGCCCACCCTGGTTATCAGGATATCAGTTTGTACTGTAGTGTTGTGGAGCGGCTGGTACCACTTCCCTACAGTATCTCAGTGTCTCTCTCACTAGGGATAGAAAATAGAAAACAAATCAGATGGAATCTTATGGTCCTAATGATGAATTTCCTCCTGACAGCGTTAAGAGAACAACTGAACCGGAATAGGAGCAGAGATGCATATCTGAATCATTCTCTCTTCTCTACTTACTGTCAGAAGTAAGCAGATGTATTCTAGGCAGTTGGATCTCTACTTCCTGTCAGAAATAAACAGATGTATTCTAGGCAGTTGGATCTTTACTTCCTGTCAGAAATAAACAGATGTATTTCTAGGCAGTTGGATCTCTACTTCCTGTCGGAAATAAACAGATGTATTCTAGGCAGTTGGATCTCTACTTCCTGTCGGAAATAAACATATGTATTCTAGGCAGTTGGATCTCTACTTCCTGTCGGAAATAAACAGATGTATTCTAGGCAGTTGGATCTCTACTTCCTGTCGGAAATAAACAGATGTATTCTAGGCAGTTGGATCTCTACTTCCTGTCGGAAATAAACATATGTATTCTAGGCAGTTGGATCTCTACTTCCTGTCGGAAATAAACAGATGTATTCTAGGCAGTTGGATAGTGTAATGACACTAAAACTTTATGGGTCAGTGTTGGTCATTGAACCTCATTCTAATGTTACTGTTAATACTGTACATTTCTTCACTGTTCATGGTGAAAGAGAAGGAGAGGCAGAGACAGAGGAAGAGGCAGAGACAGAGGGAGAGGGAGAGGGAGAGGGAGAGTCAGAGACAGCGGGAGAGGCAGAGACAGAGGGAGAGGCAGAGGGAGAGGCAGAGGGAGAGTCAGAGACAGCGGGAGAGGCAGAGACAGAGGGAGAGGCAGAGGGAGAGGCAGAGGGAGAGTCAGAGACAGCGGGAGAGGCAGAGACAGAGACAGAGGGAGAGGCAGCATCCCTACTATCCATGGAGACTTAACACACACACACGCACTCGGTAACACACTGCCTCGGTAACAAACACTGCCTCGGTAACACACACTGCCTCGGTAACACACACTGCCTCAGTAACACACACTGTCTCAGTAATTACGCCTGTTTACAGAGCCCAGAGTCAGGCTCCTGCTGTGCTGTAGTGACAGACTCTACAGTGAGATGGAACTATTCAAGACGAAGCACCACAAGGACAGTAAAACAAGGAAAATAGGGACAAGTGGGGCGGCAGGTAGCCTAGCCGTTAAGAGCGTTGTGCCAGTAACTGAAAGATCGTTGATTTGAATTCCTGAGCCAGCAACGTGGAAGAATCTTAAGTTAACCCCCAATAACGGCTGATGAGGTTAATTAAGACAGCCCCACTCACCTCTCTGATTCACAGGGGTTAAATGCAGAAGACGTACTTCGATTGAATGCATTCAGTCGTACAACTGACCAGGCCTTTCCTTCTTTTCATTCCACCAGTCCCCAAAAAGAAAAAGGCTATTTTAGGCTTAGGGGTTGGGTTAGGGTCAGAATTAGGGTTAGAGTTATGGGTTAGATTTAGGGTTTTGGGGTTAAGGTTAGGCTAGGTTAAGGGTTAAGGGTTAGAGGTTAGGGAAAATACGATTTTGAATGGGAATCAATTGTTTGGTCCAACAAACGTGCATGTGTGTTGGAAAATAATCACTATCCCTCAGTCTACCTAGAGCATCTGTTGAAACCTTCACCCTCTGCAAAGCTTTGTTTAAGGAACTGTTCACACACCTACCTCCAACCCTCTCAATGTATTCCCCCTCATGTTCCTCCGGGTCCAGACCGACGTCCTGTGGTTTTGTGTTCTCACCCTGTCGTCTCAGCCACTGCCTGGGGTGTCTCTGAGTGGATGTTTGCCCTCTGCTCCATGACGTGCAACAACGAGCTCCATGGACTTTTGTGTCACAGTAGGAGAGAGAATATTGGGGTCTCTCTCTCTCCCCCCTCTTTTTCCCCTTCTCTCTCACTCTGCCAGTCCCAGACACCATGGAAGCCAGTGTGCCTGAGGTGCTGATTGACTGCCAGGCCAGAGTGGGTGAGAGAGTCTGTTGTTTTGGGAGAGTGTTTCATTCTCATCTCTCCTGGACTGTCCCTGTCGCCGCCTTGCAATCTCTCTGATCTCCCTCACCCTGAGCAGAACAGTCAGGACCTAGAATCACTTCACCCTACTGTCACTGCCTTCGTGTTTAATTCAGAAAAGGGGACATGGTGTCTTAGCCTTGACATAGGCAGTGATACATGGTGGATATCAGTGTGACTCACTTCCACATGATTTGATAGTGTATCACGTCCATGTGATTTGAGTCTGGTATTGGCATTATTATCACTATGTATCATTATGAGTTATTAGAACAAATTAGTTCAACATTTCCTTTATATTCTGTAAATAGTACTCTGTAGTACTGTAGGGGAAAGAGGATGTTTAATTCATAGTTTCCTGACAGGATTATTCTCCTCTGATACTGCTTTGGAAGCTGGTTGAACAAGCACTAATTTATTGATGGTTACACAGTTTGATATACCAACAGCATAAACAGGAATATACAGTTTGGCAATCTGGCTCACCCATATATTGTGTACTGTGGAGACTCGTAAAACATAATAAAGTTGAAAATGCTGATTATACTTTATAAAGCATGGCATGAGCCAGCCAACTCAGCCAGGTAACACAGCTAGTTAACAAAGCCAGATAACACAACCAGCTAACACAGCCAGGTAACACAGCCAGCTAACACAGACAGCACAGCTAGCTAACATAGCCAGCTAACACAGCCAGGTAACACAGACAGCACGGCTAGCTAACATAGCCAGGTAACACAGCCAGCTAACACAGCCAGGTAACACAGCCAGGTAACACAGCTAGCTAACACAGCTAGCTAACACAGCCAGGTAACACAGCCAGGTAACACAGCCAGGTAACACAGCCAGCTAACACAGCCAGGTAACACAGCTAGCTAACACAGCCAGGTAATTACTTCAAACAAACTTCAGATGGTGGTTCTATTATTGATTAAATTATCAATGTTACCAATGACCCCACAGTTCCATCACTTCAGCATCACTATAACACAATAGATCCAGTCAATGTTACCAATGACCCCACAGTTCCATCACTTCAGCATCACTATAACACAATAGATCCAGTCAATGTTACCAATGACCCCACAGTTCCATCACTTCAGCATCACTATAACACAATAGATCCAGTCAATGTTACCAATGACCCCACAGTTCCATCACTTCAGCATCACTATAACACAATAGATCCAGTCAATGTTACCAATAATAGATCCAGTCAATTTCAGCATCACTATAACAATAGATCCAGTCAATGTTACCAATAATAGATCCAGTCAATTTCAGCATCACTATAACACAATAGATCCAGTCAATGTTACCAATGACCCCACAGTTCCATCACTTCAGCATCACTATAACACAATAGATCCAGTCAATGTTACCAATGACCCCACAGTTCCATCACTTCAGCATCACTATAACACAATAGCCTGACTGTTGACACAGTACCTACTGGGCAAAAGCTGGTTGAATCAACATTTCATTTCACCAAGTAATTTCAACCAAAGAATTCAATGTGATTACGACGAATCAATGTAAAAAACTGTATTTGAAAAAAGTAATCACCTTATTAAGAGAATTTCACATTTTTCTTCCATCCAACTATTTACCTAAATCTAATGACATGGTGACATTTTTTTTTGATTTCACATTGGATTCATGTTAGTTGACAACTCAATCAAATGTAAAGCAAAACTACAAGTCTGTGCCTAGTGCGTATGTTCTCTGCACTTAAATGAACCAAAATCCACTTTACTAACAAATAAAAAGAAGTAGGTTGAATATTTCTACTTGTTATTCTCTTTAAATTTGGGGCGGCAGGTAGCCTAGTGATTAGAGTGAAGGGCCAATAACCGAAAGGTTGCTAGATCAATCTAGATCAATCAAATCTGTCGTTCAGCCCCTGTTCTTAACTGACTTCCCTAGTTAAATAAAGGTTAAATAAAAAATTGCCCATGCTCTATTCTGATTTAGAATCAGAAACATGTTCTAATTGCAGTGGGTCTCTGCCATCTCCTTGGCTCTTTTTCTCTCCCATGTAAAACCCATTATCTGGGCTCTGGCTGAATGATGAGGGGAAGTAGAGGGCTGCAGACATTTTTAGTAACCTTTTTACCGACAGATTTGTACCCTGTCAGCTCAGGGATTTGAACTTGCAACCTTCCGGTTACTAGTCCAACGCTCTAACCACTAGGCAAGTCAGTTAAGAACAAATTCTTATTTTCAATGACGGCCTAGGAACAGTGGGTTAACTGCCTGTTCAGGGGCAGAACGACAGATTTGTACCTTGTCAGCTCAGGGATTTGAATTTGCAACCTTCCGGTTACTAGTCCAACACTCTAACCACTAGGCTACCCTGCCACCCCATAAAGGACTGGATGTTATTGTGGACCAGATAGATTAGGTGAGAATAGAGGACAGGGCTCATGACTAGTCTCCAGTGTCTGTCATGGCCATGCTCAGACATGGACGATCAGGATTAGACTTCCAAATCAAATCAAATCACATTTTAGTGTGTTTAGCAGATGTTATTGCGGTTGTAGCAAAATGCTTGTGTTTCGAGCTCCAACAGTGTAGTAATATCTAACAAGTAATATCTAAAAATGTGACAACATATACCCAATACACTCAAATCTAAGTAAAGGAATGGAGAACAATACTGAAAATAACTTATTCCTAAAGATCAACAGTCCCTTATTACATATAGTAGATATGAAAGTGTACTCCATCCAATGAGGGCATTAATAACAAGTTCCTGAAAAATAATTATCGGTGAAAGAAGTTACAATGAAAGCCCTGACTGTTTCTGGAAATCTGTAGCAGTCATATGGATCTGTAATTGCTCCAGGAGTTATTGAATATTTATAAAACAAATAATTAACGTGGTGTGTGTGCTCTGCCGTGCACCGCCCTCTTTAGTTGCAATGCGTCTCTCCCTGCTCCCTGGCTGGCTGCCGTCCAAGGGGTTTCAGGCACAGATCAGCCCACCGACTGAGAGTGTGGTGGTGGAAGGGAAGGGTAGGTGGAGGGGAACAGGTGGATTTATTAGGCACAATGAACATCAATCCATTGTAAAAAGGCTCCTCCCAATGATTTCAAAGGCCTTGCTGTGCTGAGCGGTCGCTCCGATTTCATTAGCAGGGGCTGAGGCTGGGGCTGTGTTGGAGGGAGAGTGAGGTGACACCCATCAGAGGCCTGTGTCATCTCTAATAGGTCTGGCCTGAGAACACTCTCTGTCTCTCTCCCTGTCTCTCTCCCTGTCTCTCTCTCTGTCTCTCTCTCTGTCTCTCTCTCTGTCTCTCTCTCTGTCTCTCTCTCTGTCTCTCTCTCTGTCTCTCTCTCTGTCTCTCTCTCTGTCTCTCTCTCTGTCTCTCTCTCTGTCTCTCTCCCTGTCTCTCTCTCTGTCTCTCTCTCTGTCTCTCTCTCTGTCTCTCTCTCTGTCTCTCTCTCTGTCTCTCTCTCTGTCTCTCTCCCTGTCTCTCTCCCTGTCTCTCTCTCTGTCTCTCGCTGTCTCTCCCTGTCTCTCTCTCTGTCTCTCACTGAGGCCTCTGGGTACTTTGACTGCGAAGTCGCTTTAAGGTGTTGTGCCCGTTTTCCTCTCTCCACCCCCTTACTCTACTTCACACGCTCTGACACACACACACATCCCCCCTACATCCACGCACAAGGCTGTAGAGCATTGCACCAAGATGAGTATCTGCCACATGACGTGCCTTGAATATGCCTGTGGGTTAACTGATGCGGTACCCTCTAATTGCGATGGGGAAAGCGAGGCTCTGGTGCAGTTGCTTATTCTAGCTTGCTTCTTGACATAACATTGCCTATCATTCCACAGTGGTTAAGGCTGAGCCCCCCTAATTTATATTTTATCTGATTTTGGAGGATATAGAGTAGAGTGTTGATGATTCACTCTCATTCTCAATATCTATCAGGTAGTTGTGGTTCTTCACATTTTCAGTCAGAATCAGTTCCAACTCATTTTCTTACGCTTTTCCAAGGAAAATGTAATGTACAGTACATTGGGAATGAATTCAGACCCCTTGACTTTTTTACACACAAAAACCCATAATGACAAAGCAAAAACAGGTTTTTGGACATTTTTGCAAATTAATAAAATAAAAAAAACTGAAATATCATATTTACATAAGTATTCAGACCATTTACTCAGTACTTTGTTGAAGCACCTTTGGCAGCGATTACAGCCTTGAGTATTTTTGGTATGAAGCTACAAGCTTGGCACATCTGTATTTGGGGAGTTTCTCCCATTCATCTCTGCAAATCCTCTCAAGCTCTGTCATGTTGGATGCGGAGCGTCGCTGCACAACTATTTTCAGTTCTCTCCAGAGAAGTTCGATCGGGTTCAAGTCCGGGCTCTAGCAGGGCCACTCAAGGACATTCAGAGACTTGTCTCTAAGCCACTCCTGCATTGTGTTGGCTGTGTGCTTAGCGTCGTTGTCCTGTTGGAAGGTGAACCTTCAACCCAGCCTGAGGTCCTGAGCACTCTGGAGCAGGTTTTCATAAATGATCTCTCTGTACTTTGCTCTGTTCGTCTTCCCCTCAATACTGATGAGTCTCCCAGTCCCTGCTGCTGAAAAACATCCCCACAGCATGATGCTGCCACCACCGTGCTTCACAGTAGGGATGGCGCCAGGTTTCCTCCAGATGTGACGGTTGGCATTCAGACCAAAGAGTTCAATCTTGGTTTCATCAGACCAGAGAATCTTGTTTCTCATGGTCTGAGGGTGCTTTAGGTGCCTTTTGGCAAACTCCAAGCAGCCGTGATGTGCCTTTTAGTGAGGAATGACTTCTCTACCATAAAGGCCTGATTAGTGGAGTGCTGCAGAGATGGTTGTCCTTCTGGAAGTTTCTCCAATCTTCACAGAGGAACTCTGGAGCTCTGTCAGAGTGACCATCAGGTTCTTGATCACCTCCCTGACCAAGCCCCTTCACCCCCGAATGCTCAGTTGGCCAGACAGTCAGCTCTTGGAAGAGTCTTGTTGGCTCCAAACTTCTTGCATTTAAGAATGATGGAGGCTACTGTGTTCTTGGGGACCTGCAATGCTGCAGACATTTTTTGGTACCCTTCCTCAGATCTGTGTCTCAACACAATCCTGTCTCGGAGCTCTACGGAAGATTCCTTCGACCTCAATGGCTTGGTTTTTGCTTTGACATGGACTGTCAACTCTGGAACCTTATATAGACGTGTGTATATAGACGTATATAGGTGTGTGCCTTTTCAAATCATGTCCAATCAATTGAATTTACCACAGGTGGACTCCAATCAAGTTATAGAAACATCTCAAGGATGGAAACAGGATGCACCTGAGCTCAATTTTGAGTCTCATAGCAAAGGACGCGAATACTTATGTAAAAAAGTTATTTATGTTTTGAATTTTTAATACATTTGCAAAAATGTCTAAATTACTTTTTTGATTTGTCATTATGGGGTATTGTGTGTAGAATGATTAGGGGGAAAAAAAATACAATTTATTCCATTTTAGAATAAGGCTGTAACGTAAAAAAATGTGGGAAAAGTCAAGGGGTCTGAACACATTCCGAATGCACTGTAGATAGCTATGGTGTTTACTTGGCCACACTTGCTTTATTTTGAAATGTATGTTCTTTCCAATTCAATTTGAAAGCCCTCAATTTATTCCTTGATTGCCTAAGCCAATTAGTTTTTAACCAACTGTGATCATAAAGAATACATGCTGACGTTGCTCTCCAATAGAGGGTGGTAGATCAGTTGACCTAAGGCAAGGCTTTCAAAGTTGGGAGAGAAAATCTAATGAAGCAAATTTTAAGGGATATGCTTTTAATTTTGAGCTTTCGCGTAAACACAGTGGTGCATTTCAGATGAAAAACCTTGAAAGTGTAGCAACCATGAAATCACTTTAATTAGCCAAGCTAACAATCCGGTGGTGTCTCCAAATACACTGGACTGTAATAGTGATCGCCAACCAGCCATCACACCGATGGGTATGCCACTGGCAACAGACAAAAGAAGCACAGGACAAGTATGGCATGGGGACTAAATCCCATTATTTTCTCTTGGCAGATAATGACAAACATCAGAGGAAAATTAGCTGGACAGAGAAGAAGTTGTTGGTGTTATTAACATAGTGAATTTGAATTTGTCATGAAGCCCGATGGGAGATATTCTTCTGAGAGAAAATATATACACTGCAACAGCAAACTATAACAGTTCAGTCATTTTACAAGGAACTGACAGTCTGTTTTATACTGTTCAGTATGAATGACTTACATTTCTTGTCTTTCTTCTGTCCTTACAGGTTTATCTAGTCTTATCACTGGGTTACAAATACAGTCCTCAGTGGAGAAGACAAGGAGTCAGGTCCTGACAGACCTAATGGGCAGACCTAATATTTAGGATAATGCCAAGGTGAGAGTGGATTGTTCAGGTACACTTGGAAACCACCTAAGAACTTCAGTGATTTTAGACATAATTTCTTACATCATGCTAACACTCTTGTTTTCCTGGACAATGGAAGCAATCATTGAATTTATGTTTTTACATACATTTGTATTATTCTGTTACTCTTAGCTCTTAACTCTTAGCACCAAAGCCAGTGATTTCGTGTGTGTCTCAGAGGGAGAGGGCCGCGGATAAAGGAGCAACAGAAAAAGTGGTCCATGTTAAAACAGTAGAGACAGGTTTGAAGGTCACAGTGTTCCTGGCTGATGGACAAAGTGACAGCTGTTCCTTTTAAATAAAGGTCAATCAATCAGACCTGAGCATTAGAGCTCAGCTCCTATACAGATGTAAGATCTTAGTTTGATCACTCTTTTGTTGCTGAGAATTTTCCTGCACATCAGGAAATGCACACTTGCAGTGTATTCAAGGTTTAAAAATGCTTCCAAAGTTTCTGTTCTCCACTTTAAAATGCCAGACTTGATTTGCCCTAATGTATCAAGCCCTGCAAAAAATGTCCATAAATTATAATCCACATAATAATTAACTTTCTTATTGTTGCAAGAATATTTTCCTGCTGTAGCTAACTGGCTCAAATTAAGATCCTACATCTGTAGCTTTCACCACTTAGAATCACAGACACACATATGAATGATGCATAGTCTACACATGACACTACTCGTTGTACAGCACCATCATAAGGCGTTAACAGCAGTAACCAGACTACACAAATTATATTGGATTGTGTCACTAAAATAGCGTGCTTTTGACCATTGTTCATTCTGACCAATTAGGTTGGTTCCTTCAGAATTGCAAAAAAATTGTACCCTTTAAGCACACCTTCAGTTAAATGTAAAATATGTTTTATTGTCACATACACCGGATAGGTGCAGTGAAATGTGTTGATTTACAGGGTCAGCCATTGTCGTACGTCACCCCTGGAGCAAATTAGGGTTAAGTGCCTTGCGCAAGGGTACATTGACAGATTTTTCACCTTATCGGCTCGGGCATTTGAACCAGTAACCGTCCGGTTACCGCCCCGATGTCCTAACAGCTATTCTTTTCTCTCTCTTTCTCATTCCCTTCTTTTCCAACTCCCTCTCTCCGCTCTGTCGTTCACTTTAATGTAATTAGGCCATGCATTTCCTTCACTTGTGATGACAAAGATATGCACTCCACCACCACTACATCCTATTAATCTTACAGGGAAAAGCCACAGATTGCATTTTGACCTCTGCATGCCGAGATTCAACAAATGGGAAAAATATATTTATTTCTACAGTAGATTGTTTGAGTCATTCTACCTTTTTGTTAATTTATGCAAGATATCCCAGTACAACAAACTCACAATCAAAATATTATCTTGATAGGCATATTTTTAAAAGAAAATGGATAGCTACATCAAATGTCTCTGACTGAGCCCTTTGCTGTATTCCACCATTCTAAGGAGTGATTGAGTTAAATGAATGAACAGGCAATCACCCTAACTGTACTACCATCCAGTATGAGTCTCTATGGTAGTATCAGTCTGTATGGTAGTATCAGTGTCTATGATAGTACCAGTCTCTGGTAGTATCAATCTCTATGGTAGCGTCAGTCTCTTTAATACTGTCAGTCTCTATGGTAATATCTGTCTCTATGGTGATATCAGTCTCTATGGTAGTGTCAGTCTCTATGGCAGTGTCAGTCTCTATGGCAGTGTCAGTCTCTATGGTAGTGTCAGTCTCTATGGTAATATCAGTCTCTATGGTAATATCAGTCTCTAGTAGTATCAGTCTTTATGGGAGTATCAGTCTTTATGGTATAATCAGTCTCTAGTAGTGTCAGTCTCTATGGTAATGTCAGTCTCTATGGTAGTTTCAGTCTCTATGGTAGTGTCAGTCTCTATGGTAGTGTCAGTCTCTATGGGGCGGCAGGGTGGCCTAGTGGTTAGAGCGTTGGACTAGTAACCGGAAGGTTGCGAGTTCAAACCCCCGAGCTGACAAGGTACAAATCTGTCGTTCTGCCCCTGAACAGGCAGTTAACCCACTGTTCCCAGGCCGTCATTGAAAATAAGAATTTGTTCTTAACTGACTTGCCTGGTTAAATAAAGGTAAAATAAAAAATAAATAAAATATGGTAATATCAGTCTCTGGTAGTATCAGTATTTGTGGTAGTCAGTCTCTATGGTAGTGTCAGTCTCTATGGTAGTGTCAGTCTCTATGGTAGTGTCAGTCACTGTGGTAGTGTCAGTCGCTGTGGTAGTGTCAGTCGCTGTGGTAGTGTCAGTCTCTAGTAGTATCAGTCTCTATGGTAGTGTCAGTCGCTGTGGTAATATCAGTCTCTATGGTAGAATCAGTCTCTAGTAGTGTCAGTCTCTATGGTAGAATTGGTCTCTATGGCAGTGTCAGTCTCTATGGGAGGATTAGTCTCTATGGTAGTATTAGTCTATATGGTAGTGACAGTATTTGTGGTAGTCAGTCTCTATGGAAGGATCAGTCTCTATGGCAGTGTCAGTCTCTATGGTACTGTCAGTCTCTATGGTACTGTCAGTCTCTGGTAGTATCAGTCTTAATGGTAGAGTAGGTCTCTATGGTACTGTCAGTCTCTGTGGTAGTGTCAGTCGCTGTGGTAATATCAGTCTCTATGGTAATATAAGTCTCTGGTAGTATCAGTCTTTATGGTAGAATCAATCTCTAGTAGTGTCAGTCTCTATGACAGTGTCAGTCTCTATGGCAGTGTCAGTCTCTATGGTAGTTTCAGTCTCTACGCTAGTGTCAGTCTCTACGGTAGAATCGGTCTCTATGGTATTATCAGTCTTTATGGTAGAGTAGGTCTCTATGGTACTGTCAGTCGCTATGGTAGTGACAGTATTTGTGGTAGTCAGTCTCTATGGAAGGATCAGTCTCTATGGCAGTGTCAGTCTCTATGGTACTGTCAGTCTCTATGGTAATATCAGTCTCTATGGTATTATCAGTCTTTATGGTAGAGTAGGTCTTTATGGTAGTGTCAGTCTCTATGGTAGTATCAGTCTCTATGGTAGTGTCAGTATCTGTGGTAGTCAAACTCCATGGTAGGATTAGTCTCTATGGTAGTGTCAGTCTCTGTGGTAGTGTCAGTCTCTGTGGTTATCGGTCTCTATGGTAGTAGAGATGTTCTATTATAATATCCACCCAGGACAGCCAGAAGAGGACTGGCCACCCCTCATAGCCTGGTTCCTCTCTAGGTTTCTTCCAAGGTTCTGGACTTTTTAGGGAGTTTTCCTAGCCACCATGCTTCTACACCTGCATTGCTTGCTGTTTGGGGTTTTAGGCTGGGTTTCTGTGCAACACTTTGAAATATCAGCTGATGTAAGAAGGGCTTTATAAATACATTTGATTTGGCAGTATCAGTCTCTCTAGTAGTGTCCATCTCTGTGGTAGTGTCGGTCTCTATGGTAGTATCAGTCGCTATGACAGTATAAAATCAGCTAATCAAATATTATTTGTCACATGCTTCATAAACAACAGGTGTAGACTAACAGTGGAATGCAGTGAAATGCTATGTGACTCAGCTTGTGTTTCCACCCAGAAGGCATCAGGGCAGGCCACCTCACAAAGACAATAGATGCCTTTCAGTCTCAGCAGAGAATCATTTTGTAGGCGATGAAGCTACAGCATGTGTTCTTGAATAGCTCCTAGAGCCAGGTTCAGACAGAGTATAGTTTAATTGAACTCATCCATCCATTGTCCAAGACAACAGCTTTAATGTATAGAGATAAGCAACTTTGCTGTGACCTTGCTCTGTTTTGAAGCGGTTCACAGCCCTTGGCGCTTCAGAAGGTGCGTTCAATCAGCTTGGTCTTTCTTTGAACGCTGCAGTGTGGGGAAGAGAAATCTATGTACTGTAAACAGTAGTTCAGTCAGCAGCATGGCGGCATGGACCCACCCTTCTCTGTTCTGAGTGACCAGCCATATTGATTACATGACCCAGCTGTCTTCACTCCACTGCCTTCCTTTGTTGCCATTATAAGACGCTGTGCACAGAGCCAATACGTTCACCATTCACTGTGGCCTTGGACGAGAAAAGTCCACCGCTGTAATTATGACTGGAGCAAAGGCAAGGAAGGCCATGTGATAGCTTTTTTGTGTTTAGGACTCTCTTGGCTATATGACTCTCAAATCCTGATTTTAACTACTTTTAGTGGAGTGTGAAATGCATTGCCTTGTACTTGATTATATATGGATTCCATTTACCGGATGACCATGTGGTTTTCTGTGCAACACACACTGAAATAGGGGTTGTAGTTATTGCAGTGGTGAAGTCACATTCAGACGGTTGCCAGCTGTAATTAATATGAATGCTTGTCAGCGCACTACCACTCAATTCTATGTGCTTCGCAAACCTGTGGACTTGAATTTCAATACTGTATATATTTGTCTTTCTTTTTTTAATTGATGAATGCTTGATGGGTGTTTAGATGGATAGCTAAATACAGTGCCTTGCGAAAGTATTCGGCCCCCTTGAACTTTGCGACCTTTTGCCACATTTCAGGCTTCAAATATAAAGATATAAAACTGTATTTTTTTGTGAAGAATCAACAACAAGTGGGACACAATCATGAAGTGGAACGACATTTATTGGATATTTCAAACTTTTTTAACAAATCAAAAACTGAAAAATTGGGCGTGCAAAATTATTCAGCCCCTTTACTTTCAGTGCAGCAAACTCTCTCCAGAAGTTCAGTGAGGATCTCTGAATGATCCAATGTTGACCTAAATGACTAATGATGATAAATACAATCCACCTGTGCGTAATCAAGTCTCTGTATAAATGCACCTGCACTGTGATAGTCTCAGAGGTCCGTTAAAAGCGCAGAGAGCATCATGAAGAACAAGGAACACACCAGGCAGGTCCGAGATACTGTTGTGAAGAAGTTTAAAGCCGGATTTGGATACAATAAGATTTCCCAAGCTTTAAACATCCCAAGGAGCACTGTGCAAGCGATAATATTGAAATGGAAGGAGTATCAGACCACTGCAAATCTACCAAGACCTGGCCGTCCCTCTAAACTTTCAGCTCATACAAGGAGAAGACTGATCAGAGATGCAGCCAAGAGGCCCATGATCACTCTGGATGAACTGCAGAGATCTACAGCTGAGGTGGGAGACTCTGTCCAAAGGACAACAATCAGTCGTATATTGCACAAATCTGGCCTTTATGGAAGAGTGGCAAGAAGAAAGCCATTTCTTAAAGATATCCATAAAAAGTGTTGTTCAAAGTTTGCCACAAGCCACCTGGGAGACACACCAAACATGTGGAAGAAGGTGCTCTGGTCAGATGAAACCAACATTTTTGGCAACAATGCAAAACGTTATGTTTGGCGTAAAAGCAACACAGCTGAACACACCATCCCCACTGTCAAACATGGTGGTGGCAGCATCATGGTTTGGGCCTGCTTTTCTTCAGCAGGGACAGGGAAGATGGTTAAAATTGATGGGAATATGGATGGAGCCAAATACAGGACCATTCTGGAAGAAAACCTGATGGAGTCTGCAAAAGACCTGAGACTGGGACAGAGATTTGTCTTCCAACAAGACAATGATCCAAAACATAAAGCAAAATCTACAATGGAATGGTTCAAAAATAAACATATCCAGGTGTTAGAATGGCCAAGTCAAAGTCCAGACCTGAATCCAATCGAGAATCTGTGGAAAGAACTGAAAACTGCTGTTCACAAATGCTCTCCATCCAACCTCACTGAGCTCGAGCTGTTTTGCAAGGAGGAATGGGAAAAAAAGTATCTCGATGTGCAAAACTGATAGAGACATACCCCAAGCGACTTACAGCTGTAATCGCAGCAAAAGGTGGCGCTACAAAGTATTAACTTAAAGGGGCTGAATAATTTTGCACGCCCAATTTTTCAGTTTTTGATTTGTTAAAAAAGTTTGAAATATCCAATAAATGTCGTTCCACTTCATGATTGTGTCCCACTTGTTGTTGATTCTTCACAAAAAAATACAGTTTTATATCTTTATGTTTGAAGCCTGAAATGTGGCAAAAGGTCGCAAAGTTCAAGGGGGCCGAATACTTTCGCAAGGCACTGTAAATAAAGTGTGACCAATTCCCCTAACGCCTAACAATAGACAGAGCACACAAGGACACCAACAAATGTTTTGATTAAATGTTAATTTGCCTCAGGTGTGTGTGTGTGTGTGTGTGTGTGTGTGTGTGTGTGTGTGTGTGTGTGTGTGTGTGTGTTGGTTAGCTTGAGGGACTCAACCAACGTCCCATATAAAGAAAAAATACTCTAGATTGTTGTTTGAAAAGGACAGTTCAACATCTTCAGTATGAGGCTCCCTAGGCCCAGCCTGAGGCTCAGCTACTGCAGTAAAGACCCACAGCTCCGGGGCCAGTATCTCTCTCCATCTGTAAATATGCATCAGTCAGACGGTTGGTTCATCGCTGCCTATGCATTGGGATTACAGATTATGTTTTAACTCACCCTCATAGGGTGAGAGAGAGAGAGAGGATTAGAAATAAAAAACAGCATTAAGAGTGACAGGGAAACAGAGCAGCGTCAGAGGAGAGGAGCTCTTTGAAGACTTACAGCCTAATCCTGTCTGCTGAACCACCAGCTCTGCCTCAGTTTTGATTCCTCCAGTCTAAGCCCTACTCCGGCTGGAGACTAAGCATGAGGGTCACGACACACACAGCAGAGGAATAACAGGGCTGTGTTGTTAGCATTACAATGGGGACTATTTATTTAGATAGCAGTACGTGCTTTGTTTGCACTATTCTTATACGTTGTGTAAATCCACCTCACACCCTTTAATGACAATGTGGTATTGTTGACCCAAAGACAATGGATGTGTGTATTATGTCTACCTTTTATTTTGACCTGTCGGTTCTTGTAGTTGTTTCTACAGTGTGATCAAGCCGAATGTAGAAGACTGGGAGAGCATCACCTTTTGATTACTCATGGCTTGGCAGGCCAATGGATAAATTCAAGTACAGTGAGCTGAACAGATGCAGCTGGAAATGTAGCACATGAAGAGTAGCGTTTTGTACAGTGTTGTGTATTCTGGTCTTTGGCCAAGCACCTGATTACACCTCATCGTAGATGCTGCATTACAGTAGATAGCCTTTCATCTACCATTTCACCAGATCCAATAAAGATCCTCCACTGAGGAAGGAAACATTTACCTGTATGTCCTGAGTCTTGAATGCAACTATCAATTATCATAGGCATCTACAATAATTATGTTTATGTTTTTACCCCCCAAAAATGGCAGAAATGAGAAAACAGGTTTCCTGCTATCTGTCAGTGACATGCAGTGCATGCATCATATTTCCCACTTTCCTCTCTTCTCATGGTGCCTTATTGGTCCCTCAGAACATGGAGGACAAGGAGAATGTCTGATTTGGTGGAGAGGGGTTGGTGGAAAGGTCAAAGGGATGTAATTAGGGTAGTTTGACTTTGTTTGATGGAGATGGTGGGAGAGATGGACGGAGGGATGTAGAGATGGAGGGAGGGAGGGATGTAGAGATGGAGGGAGGGATGGATGTAGAGATGGAGGGAGGGATGTAGAGATGGAGGGATGTAGAGATGGAGGGAGGGATGGATGTAGAGATGGAGGGAGGGATGTAGAGATGGAGGGAGGGATGTAGAGATGGAGGGAGGGATGTAGAGATGGAGGGAGGGATGGAGAGAGGGATGTAGAGAGGGAGGGATGGAGAGATAGAGGGAGGGATGGAGGTAGGGATGGAGAGATGGTGGGAGGGATGGTGAGATGGAGGGAGGGATGTTGAGAGGGAGGGATGGAGAGATGGAGGGAAGGATGTAGAGAGGGGGGATGGAGAGATGGAGGGATGGATGGAGAGATGGAGGAGGCACATAAAAGTATCCTGGATGCTGAACGGTGCTTTATTTCTCTCCCTGCACATCAGGTGCTCAAACAGACTGACAAAGACATGAAGGTAGGAAGTGCCTAGCGTGTGGAATATATGAGGTAGTTAGGCTCTATTAGCATTCCCTCCTGTGGACCCATGGTGCCTCTTTCTATTTGGGAGGGGCGATGCTGCCTCCATTTCTACCTCTCCTGTCCAATGATCATCCTGCCTGACTGGCTGGACATGCGTCTTTTAGCTGCCGCAGCACCAAAGAGACATTTCTCTTTTGAGGACATCAAAGCCACCATAGTTTGAAAGCTTCAGTCTTCCAATAGGAACAGTGGCTCAAAGGACAGTTGCTACAATGATTGCCAATTAGGAGCGCCAAAGAGTTCCATTTGATCCCAGAGAAAACTAAATGCTACACAAAGAGGGACACTCACTGAGAGTAAAGTACTCTAGTGTTGTACTATAACATTTTATGCCATTTGACTTTACAGTGTGTGTCTTTGCCTTTGGCTGATTGGCAACAATATTTGAAGGACAAATGCAAAACAAATGTTCTAATGAGCGAGCTACACACCTGCAAGATGTTAGAAAATGTTTCACCATAATATAAAAAACACATTATTTAAAGTGTTTTTAGAATACCCCTTAAAACACTTTAGAAAGCTGTTAGAACACAGGTACAGAACCTTTGACAAGCCTATAAACCATGTAAGAAACACCTATTTGTTTTAGTTTAGTTTATTCATTCGACCATTTAAAAAAAACAAGCACACATAAAACTTGAAAAAGCCATACATGCACATTAATAAAATCATTGAGGATAACACACAACAAAGTCTGGGACTTATTTCCATTGTGGTCCTCTTGAGACAAGAGACAGTGAGACAGTGAAATAATGTACCAGTTTGACCCTGCATGTGTGAATGTGTTGTAGAGCCCCATCTCTCAGCTTGTCATAGTGGCTAGACGGGAGTCCCTAGGTCTAGACATTGTTTTGTTGGTGAACATAGTTCACATAGTCTAACACCTTTGTCAGTCAGGTTGATATTTCCTATTGACTAACTTGTGTGCAAGTCACACTCTTAGAAAAAAAGGTTATCTGCCTGTCCCCATAGGAGAACCCTTTTTGCTTCCAGGTAGAACTCTTTTGGGTTCCATGTAGAACCCTCTGTGGAAATGGTTCTACATGGAACTCAAAAGGGTTGTACCTGGAACAAAAAGGGTTCTTTAAAGGGTTCTTCTATGGGGACATCCAAAGAACCCTTTTAGGTTCTGGAGAGCATCTTCTTTTCTAAGAATGCAAAGAGAGTAGGCAGTGTCAGTGTTGAGCTCTGTCAATCTCTGTCAGGTGGTTAATAGACTGAGGTCATGCTGAGAATCTCGAGGGCATTCTGTCACCTGTTTTAATGGAAGCTAATGGAAGCTACTCTCATTGCTCTCTTCTCCTTCATCTGTTTGCTCTCTGAGCAAGTCCACACACAGAGACACACTGTCATGACGTTGGCAAGAGGCTAGGTTTATGACAGTCATAAATACCTCTTCCCCCCCTTTTTCCTCTCTCTACCCTACTGATGTGACATTTGAAAACCCCTTGGTTAACATAGAGATTCTGGGAACATCAGAAGGTGGGGGGAAATGAACTATATTCTGGTAATCCGACCAATTGAACATATGTGGTGGTACTTAATGAATATGATGTCAGTTCGGTTGTCATCTGAGACATTCTCATCAATAACAGGATGACAAACTTTACAGTGGAAAGTCTGCACAATGTAGTTATCGGAGTCACATGGAATTGTTGTTGAATTTAAATGTTTGAATATAAAATTATTGGTGAAGAGATGAAATGTAATTTTAGCTTCCAAATGAGAGATTTGAGTTTTCATAAGGTTAGGACTCTGCTCAATCAGTGGCCCGCCCCTGTGAAGAGACATGGGTTATAAAACTTTTCAGACACACCCTTCTCGCTACACTATATAAAGCCTTGACGAAAATGTACCCTCCTGTTCCGAGGATGTGAGGACGACGGTCCGCTGTCAGAATGGTTCAGATAATAACTACTACGAAGCCAACCTCAGCGTGAGCTTTGGTTGCGAATGGTATGAACTTTGAACTCTTACTCACTACAGAAGTGATACCTCCTAGCCGTTGAGTTAAAAACAGCAGCTGCAAACGTAGGCTAGGAAAGAGCAGACAGAGTATGCTGTCTACCACACAATGACGTTACTACAACTTATCCAATTTACCACCAGAGACATTCTTCAAAGGACTCGGTTGGGCAACACAGCCTTCCATCTACCAACAACCTACCGAAGCGCAGCTCAGAGTAAATATTTATTGCATTTTCCTTTTCCAAATGGGAGGTAATTTAGAATGCATAAGATACTGTATTTACGATAGCACAGCTTCTACCTTTGTTCCTCAGTCTTCCCGCTCTTTCACTCAAACCCAGCCCTTTTCTTTTGTGTAACAAGCTGTCATATCTGTTCCGCCCGCTAGGGACGTTTTCCTTTATGACGTAATTTGTAATCAAGGTATGATTAATTATGTGTATGTGTAATTCTGTGTGATTAGTTAGGTATTTAGTAAATAAATAATTCAACCCAATTTTGTATTGCTGATTCAACTTGTTAGCCAGGGTTCGTGAAGATAACCAAGAATTTACAACTTTCAGATGAGACTGAATTAAGATGACGATTAATATTGACTGCTATTGATGTAAAATATTAGTAGGTCTTTAAGAGTTTATTCGGAAGATAACAGCTCTATAAATATTATTTTGTGGTGCCCCGACTCTCGTTAATTACATTTACATGATTAGCTCAATCAGGTAATAATAATGACGGAGAAAGGATTTTATAGAATAGCATGTCATATCCCTTAATCCGGCATAGCCAAAGACACGACAACACACAGGCATTTCAATCTAATATTAATGCTCACAATGCCTTAACTGGTATTCCACTAGTTAATTAGTTCCATAACATTAATTTACTTTACACCAATTATTAAGTAACAAGTTTGAGATTATTAAAAGTATATGTATTTCTCCCCCTCGGCTGAATGGAGAACATTTTCTGAAATCCACCTCCACAAATCACAGACCTGTGGTAATTTACAGTATGTCAATAATCTGATCTCCATTTTGGTTTCACTGGCAATCTAGTTTGAATCACTCTGTCCTGCAACTCTGTCTTCTCCTCTGACCTCTGAACCTGTGTGGCAATGCCATCAGTAGCGGTCTATACTTGAATCACCCTGTATTGAATTTTCCGCTTCTGGCTGCTGTTTTTATAACTGAGGTCCGAAGTGTCATCACATTGTGTTGCTACTTGCTATTGACTTTCCATACTTCACTGTGGAACAATGCTGGTGAGACGTACCTGATCATTATGTGTGTTGAGGAGGAGAGTCGAGGGAGGGAGGCAGGTCTAAGGCCATTCACCTCTCTCTCCCTCTACACTCTTAGAAAAAAGGTGCAATCTAGAACCAAGAAGGGTTCTTTGGCTGTCCCCATAGGAGAACCTGTTGAAGAACCCTTTTGGGTTTCATGTAGAAACCTGTCCACAGAGGGTTCTAGATGGAACCCAAAATAGTTATACCTGGAACAAAACGGATTCTATCTGGAACCAAAAAGGGTTCTCCTATGGGGTCAGCCGAAGAACCCTTTTGGAACCCTTTTTTCTATGAGTGTAGGCTAGCCTGCTCCAATGGTCATGGGGAGGTTAAGCCCCCCTCCCCCCACTGACTATTGAGTGGGTAGAGTGGAACGGTGAGGTGCTATGAGGTTTCCTGGGTGGGTAGAGTTTAGACTGGAACAATGGTGCTCTGAGGTTCTCTCACCTCCCGAACTGATGGACAATAGAAACATGTCAAAGCCCTGTCATTATCCAAAACAATGGTCAGTGTTCATTGTATAAAGCTGAACAAGTTTATTCAGGTTATAATTATTTCCTTATACAATTTCCTGCAGTGAAGAAATGCAATATCCCCGTGTTTAGAATTGGAAATCAGAAGATAAAACAATCTAATGTAGGTCAACCATTATGCCATGTGTTGTTCACAGCTAAATAACTCTGATTTCAGTCAAATAAAACAGCTGTGCACTCATGCAAACACAAAACAATAACACAGGACTAATGAGGTCAACTCAAGTACTTCTCAAAGACAGTGATTGATGCCTGTAATGTGTTGTCATGGTGATATTCCTCTACCAATTAGTACTGATCTATTGTTGCTCTGTGCTCTTTTAATGATCATGGTGGGCGGGAAATTACGACCCCTAATATAATTTGTCTTCATAATCATGTTTTTTATCCCTAGCTAGCTCTGTGGTTGGTCCCAGGGGGCGGATGTTTAAAACATGCTCTGCTCTCTGTCCTCCTCGCCCCTTGCCCACAACACTCACCCCTCACAGTAGCATCCTGAGAGCCCCACCTGAATGGAGAACCATCATTAACATGCACAATAATGTAATGTTAACCTTGTGCAACTTCAGGGGCGGAATGACAGGAATGAATCCTCATTAAAACATGTAATAGCATAGGGTCCACGCTACTTAATAGGCCTATATGTAAGGTTGTTAAAGTGCTATGAATCCCTTCTCTAATCATTCCTATGGAGATAAACTATTCCATGAGGAGCTTGTTCTGAGGGCTCAGTGTTGTCATATCGAACCACTCCATTCACTTTTAATTGTTTCATCGTAAGGTTAATTGGCTTGTATTGGAGCCAGGAAATCCAATTAGCTTGGCTATCATTCCTGCTCAATCCACCTATTGATTCCTGTACGTTGATCATGAGTTAAAGTGTTTTTACAAGGTGGGTCAGGAAGTAAACAATAGTTCTAGGCATCTACACATGACATTGTGTTTCATAAGAATCATTTATTAGTGAAATGTGATCCTATCTAGGATTTTGGATTGATCATTTATACTAAAGTGTTAGTGAAGGGGGGAGAGGAATCGATAAAGTTACATATTGGGATATTATTTTCGACAGTATATCATTTCGTATCATTTTGACAATATCACAATATTATTTTTGAGCTAGATGGCTGTAACTGCACCAAAACACCAGTATTTTCTTTCATATCTTGTTCTCCATCTTCTTTTTAAATAGGGACCCAATTTGTTTTCAGCATTTTTATTTCTATGACTGATCAAAAGTCATTTTCTCATGGCTCTCTCTTGTCCCTCTGTAGTAGACATATGATGGGCAATATGTTTCGAACATCGAAACAAAATAAAAATCATATTATCAAATCACATTACATATAGAATCGTGAGAATTGCAATAAATATTGTATCGGCACCTAAGTATTGTGATAATAAGGCATCGTGAGGTCCCTGGCAATTCCCAGCCCTACAAACTGTTTATGCTGATATTTTCTCACATGCTTGCTCGAGCCAACACAATAAAGTTTGGACGTTGACCCATTCAAATCCATGAAAGGTTTCTTAGACTAACACAGAAAGAGAGAGAAGGATGGATAGAATAGACACAAAGAGAGGGGAAGAGTGCAGAGCTGTAATGGGTTCCATGAACCATTAAATACCAGTTCCCTCCTACCTGTCAAGCTGATTCCTGCTGCTCTCCCCTGTAGAGGATAGAGCCCTCCTGGTGGAGGATAGAGCCCTTGTAACGACGTTCGTCTGTACGAGAGGCGGACCAAAGCGCAGCGTGGTTGTTTTGAGTCATGTTTTTAATAAATAACTTCACATGAACAAACTAACAAAAACAAGAAATGTGAAAACGCAAAACAGTCCTATCCTGTGACAACAAACACAGTGACAGGAACAATCACCCACAAACACACAGTGACCCCCAGGCTACCTAAGTATGATTCTCAATCAGAGACAACTAATGACACCTGCCTCTGATTGAGAACCATACTAGGCCGAAAACATAGAAATGCCCCAAAACATAGAAAAACAAACATAGACTGCCCACCCAACTCACGCCCTGACCATACTAAATAAATACAAAACAACGGAAATAGAGGTCAGAACGTGACAGTACCCCCCCCCCAAAGGTGCGGACTCCGGCCGCAAAACCTTGACCTATAGGGGAGGGTCTGGGTGGGCGTCTGTCCGCGGTGGCGGCTCTGGCGCGGGACGCGGACTCCACCTCATCATTGTCTTAGTCCGCCTTATTGTCCGCCTCCGTGGCTTTCTCACCATGGCCACCCCTCTCAATGACCCCACTGGACAGAGGGGCTGCTTGGGACAGAGGGGCAGCTCGGGACAGAGGTGAAGCAGCTGCTCGGGACAGAGGGACAACTGCTCGGGACAGAGGGGCAGCTGCTCGGGACAGAGGGGCGGCAGCAGCTCGGGACAGAGGGGCGATAGCAGCTCGGGACAGAGGGGCGGCAGCAGCTCGGGACAGAGGGGCGGCAGCAGCTCGGGACAGAGGGGCGGCAGCAGCTCGGGACAGAGGGGCGGCAGCAGCTCGGGACAGAGGGGCGGCAGCAGCTCGGGACAGAGGGGCGGCAGTAGCTCGGGACAGAGGGGCGGCAGCTGCTCGGGACAGAGGGGCGGCAGCTGCTCAGGACAGAGGGGCGGCAGCTGCTCGGGACAGAGGGGCGGCAGCTGCTCGGGACAGAGGGGTGGCAGCAGCTCGGGACAGAGGGGCGGCAGCAGCTCGGGACAGAGGGGCGGCAGCTGCTCGGGACAGAGGGACAGCTGCTCGGGACAGAGGGACAGCTGCTCGGGACAGGGGGGCAGCTGCTCGGGACAGAGGGGCAGCTGCTCGGGACAGAGGGGCGGCAGCTGCTCAGGACAGAGGGGCAGCTGCTCAGGCGGCCCCTGGCTGACTGGCGGAACTGGCGGCCCCTGACTTACTGGCGGCCCCTGGCTGACTGGCGGCACTGGCGGCCCTGGCGGCCCCTGGCTGACTGGCGGCACTGGCGGCCCCTGGCTGACTGGCGGCACTGGCGGCCCCTGGCTGACTGGCGGCACTGGCGGCCCCTGGCTGACTGGCGGCACTGGCGGCCCCTGGCTGACTGGCGGCACTGGCGGCCCCTGGCTGACTGGCGGCACTGGCGGCCCCTGGCTGACTGGCGGCACTGGCGGCCCCTGGCTGACTGGCGGCACTGGCGGCCCCTGGCTGACGGGCGGCACTGGCGGCTCCTGGCAGATGGGCGGCACTGACGGCGCTGGGCAGACGGGCGGCTCAGGCGGCGCTGGGCAGACGGGCGGCACTGGCGGCGCTGGAGAGGAGGAAGGCTCTGGAAGCGCCGGACTGACGGGCGGCACTGGCGGCGCTGGGCAGACGGGCGGCACTGGCGGCGCTGGGCTGACGAGCGGCACTGGCGGCGCTGGAGAGGAGGAAGGCTCTGGAAGCGCCGGACTGAGTAGCTCTCGTAGCGCCGAACAGGCGGGAGACTCCGGCAGCGCTGGAGAGGAGGAAGCCCCTGTAAGGATGGGCCGGAGAGACAGCCTGGTACGGGGGGCTGCCACCGGAGGGCTGGTGCATGGAGGTGGTGACGGATAGACCGGGCCGTGCAGGCGCACTGGAGCTCTTGAGCACCGAGCCTGCCCAACCTTACCCGGTTGAATGGTCCCGGTCGCCCTGCCAGTGCGGCGAGGTGGAATAGCCCGCACTGGGCTATGCAGGCGAACCGGGGACACCGTGCGCAAGGCTGGTGCCATGTAAGCCGGCCCAAGGAGACGCACTGGAGACCAGATGCGTAGAGCCGGCTTCATGGCACTTGGCTCGATGCCCACTCTAGCCCGGCCGATACGCGGAGCTGGAATGTACCGCACAGGGCTGTGCACCCGCACTGGGGACACCGTGCGCTCCACAGCATAACACGGTGCCTGCCCGGTCTCTCTAGCCCCCCGGTAACCACAGGAAGTTGGCTCAGGTCTCTTACCTGGCGTAGCCATACTCCCTGTTAGCCCCCCCCCAATACATTTTTGGGGCTGACTCTCGGGCTTCCTTCCGCGCCGCCGTGTTTGCTTCGCCAACCTCATTCTCCGATAACCTTCCGCACACTGCTCCATCGAATCCCAGGCGGGCTCCGGCACTCTCCCTGGGTCGACCGCCCACCTGTCTATCTCCTCCCAAGAAGTATAGTCCATACTGTACTCCTCTTTGGGCTGCTCCTGTTGTCTCCTCTCCTGCTGCACCTTGGGGCGGCTACACTCCCCTGGTTTAGCCCAGGGTCCTCTCCCGTCGAGGATGTCCTCCCTTGTCCAGAATTCCTTATTACGTATCTCCTGCTGCCTCCATTCAATTTGATAGGTGCGGGATTCTGTAACGACGTTCGTCTGTACGAGAGGCGGACCAAAGCGCAGCGTGGTTGTTTTGAGTCATGTTTTTAATAAATAACTTCACATGAACAAACTAACAAAAACAAGAAATGTGAAAACGCAAAACAGTCCTATCCTGTGACAACAAACACAGTGACAGGAACAATCACCCACAAACACACAGTGAAACCCAGGCTACCTAAGTATGATTCTCAATCAGAGACAACTAATGACACCTGCCTCTGATTGAGAACCATACTAGGCCGAAAACATAGAAATGCCCCAAAACATAGAAAAACAAACATAGACTGCCCACCCAACTCACGCCCTGACCATACTAAATAAATACAAAACAACAGAAATAGAGGTCAGAACGTGACAGCCCTCCTGGTGGAGCAGCAGGCAGCAGACAGGACGCAGGACACCAGTCAGCTACTGACAGACAGGACGCAGGATACCAGGTAGCTACTGACAGACAGGATGCAGGATACCAGGTAGCTACTGACAGACAGGAGTCAGGATACTAGTCACCTACTGACTGACAGGAGGTAGGATACCAGGTAGCAACTGACAGAAAGGAGGCAGGTTACCAGGTAGCAACTGACAGACATGAGGCAGGTTACCAGGTAGCAACTGTCAGACAGGAGGCATGATACCAGGTAGCTACAGACAGACAGGATGTCTTATTCCAGGTAGCTGCTGAAAGACAGGATGCCTTATACCAGGTAGCTGCTGAAAGACAGGATGCCTTATACCAGGTAGCTGCTGAAAGACAGGATGCCTTATACCAGGTATCTACTGAAAGACAGGATGCCTTATACCAGGTAGCTACTAACAGACATGCTCACCATGCTCCTCTTCAGGATATAGGACTCAGCCACTCCCAGACTACTGTCATGACGTTGCCCTCTGAGTACAGCGAGCACCATCCCCCGCTCTCTGCTTCTACAACCAGACTGCTGTGGGCAGAGTGAGGTCATAAATTGTTAAGGAAGACCCTGCCTCATGGCCACACAGTATTAGAGGGTAAACTTTCACAGAGGACAAAGGAAATCCTTCCACCTCACAGAACATGAGGTAAGAACAAATGTCATGTTCCAGAGAAAGTGTAAAAGATCGGTAAAGAATCCAGCTACGAACTGGTGCGTTTGTCACAACTTGGGAAGCTCATGGGAGATGGTGTGGCCACATTACCATAACGCTGTTTATATAATAGCCTCAGATATGAGGTTTACATCTAATTGTTATATAAGATGAATGAGTGAGTATGATAATTACAGAGCTATACCATTACAGACTGCGCTATATACACCATTACAGACTGAGCTATATATCATTACAGACTGAGCTATATACCATTACAGACTGAGCTATATACCATTACAGACTGAGCTATATACCATTACAGACTGAGCTATATACCATTGCAGACTGCGCTATGCCATTACAGACTGAGCTATATTATTACAGACTGAGCTATATTATTACAGACTGCTCTATACCATTACAGACTGAGCTATACCATTACAGACTGAGCTATACCATTAGAGACTGCTCTATACCATTACAGACTGCTCTATACCATTACAGACTGAGATACACCATTACAGACCAAGCTATATACCATTACAGACTCAGATGCAGTGCGGACTATTTTTCTTTACACCTTTTCTTCCATACTGTAATATTATTACAGCATTATCATCAGGTTTTATCTACCATACCGTAATATTATTACAGCATTATCATCAGGTATTATCTACCATACCGTAATATTATTACAGCATTATCATCAGGTATTATCTACCATACCGTAATATTATTACAGCATTATCATCAGGTATTATCTACCATACCGTAATATTATTACAGCATTATCATCAGGTATTATCTACCATACCGTAATATTATTACAGCATTATCATCAGGTATTATCTACCATACCGTAATATTATTACAGCATTATCATCAGGTATTATCTACCATACCGTAATATTATTACAGCATTATCATCAGGTATTATCTACCATACCGTAATATTATTACAGCATTATCATCAGGTATTATCTACCATACCGTAATATTATTACAGCATTATCATCAGGTATTATCTACCATACCGTAATATTATTACAGCATTATCGTCAGGTATTATCTACCATACCGTAATATTATTACAGCATTATCATCAGGTATTATCTACCATACCGTAATATTATTACAGTATTATCATCAGGTATTTTCTACCATACCGCTTATTACAGCATTATCATCAGGTATTATCTACCATACCGTAATATTATTACAGCATTATCATCAGGTATTATCTACCATACCGTAATATTATTACAGTATTATCATCAGGTATTTTCTACCATACCGCTTATTACAGCATTATCATCAGGTATTATCTACCATACTGCTAAATTATTACAGCATTATCATTAGGTATTTTCTATCGTACCGTAAGATAACATAAAAAATATATGGTTTACTGTATTGGACAGAATTGTCTATATACAAATAAAAGCACAGGAGTGTGAAAGTCATGAAAATCTGGAATAATGGTTGTGTGGACTGATGGATGGATGGAGCCATGGATGGAGGCCGTCATTGAAAATAAGAATTTGTTCTTAACTGACTTGCTTAGTTAAATAAATATAAAAATATATATATAAAAAAAATGGAGAGATGAATGGAGGACTGGAGAAAGATAGACATGGGTGGTGGAGGGAGACATACATAGATATTCCCACACACAAAGCACTCTGTCTGGTCAGTTTCCTAATTCTGACTAGCATGTTAATGTGGCATAATCTGCACCAGCTCATCATATTGTCAACAAGGCAGCATGGTGCATTTATTAAAAACACCCAGTAGTGGTGTGTGTGTAAAATCACTGGGGAAGCCAGAAAAAAAGCCATATTACAACCTATGTGTTGTGATAATTGCGTTGTTTGCTCTATAACCTGTTAGTTCATATGCCTTGTCAACGTGATATATAGGCCTAAAGGCCAAGACAATAAGAATACACAGTGGCAGAATAAATTCAACCACACCTCTGTTTCATCACAAAACTGGGAGGGGAATCTCTGTCCAGTGAAGTCCACAAAGCATTTTGCATGTAACAAACAAGTACATGACCTACAGCATGGTGAAGCAAGTTAATGTTTCTGACATTTTCAGACCACTAAACAACTATTGATTTAGAACCACAGAGAGTTACCGCAAGTCACAAAGAAACAGGAGCTGCCTCCACTATTCCAGCACCATTTCAACATCATCAAATAATCTCTGCTTAGTCTATCTAATACAGTGACAACTAAAAAATATCTAAAACAATTTAGCCCAATCAACGTAAGCTAAATATGATGTGGCTGGATCAGAATCGCCATTATAATTGTTGGCCAGTACAGAGAATGAAGTAAAACCACAAGTCCAAATCCCTATCTCCATCCATGGCTAAGGAAAGGGCCAATTTTAGCTAGTTAGCTAGTCACTGGAGGACAACAAGATGCAACATTTACATATTTTTCTGTCAACTAGGTTTTGCTTTTGATGTGATCTGATTGGTGTGAAGCCAAATTAAAGCTGGCTTCCCTTGATACTTTTTTTGGTGTGCAAAGACCATTCACAGTTGAGCTCACTCAGTTTAGCTCAATGCTGATTGGCTATTATTTTATACTTTTTTATCAATGGAAGCCAAATTCTCGTTGGCTTCCTGGCAACAACGTCATACTCTTTTTGACCAGACAGCATCAGATAGATGAGCTACATATAGAAAGACAGAGGGTCGCTGTTTTGCTAACTCACATGCTTTCTCCAGTGAGATGCATTCAGTCTCTTGCGAATAAAATGAAAATTCTGAAACATACAAACGAAAGATGTAAAAAAAAAAATTCAAAAATCTTGCTCAATATTTGGGGAAGCCTGGCTTCCCTTGGCATCTATAAATACACATCACTGTAAACAAGTATTTTACATAAAGGATATGTTTGAATTTTCAAACTAGTTTTCATTAGGAAGGCAGGTAAAGCATTTATATCAAAAGCAATCACTTTTGCATGTGAAAACACAGAATTCTTCTCATTACTCCAAGCGCTTAACCTACCTCACTTTTGTTTTGAGCCGACTTCACAGTTGGCCAGAACTGGGCAGCCGGCTCATGCATTAAACAAATGCAATCACTTTCAAATGCAATCCCTTTCACCCGGTGCACCCGTTCTAGCTTAGTGAATCCCCTCAATAGCTCCAGTTTAGCCAGTAACAAAGCTAACGGTCAGGGCTGCTGTAGTTTTTGCCAGCCAAATGACTGTGAAATTGCATCTACTTTCAATTTAGATGGGAATGCTTAATACTGCTTTTGATGCCCTGCTGGAGAAAAGATACCATAGAAATAGAATGAATAGAAATAGGGTCTCCATTCAAGTCAATGATGACATAATTAGTGGACTGGCAGCCATTTTGAGTGTACCCATGAGTTTACCAGTCAGATTGCCGTGGTTAGAGCTTCCAAGTCCATTCTATTCATTATATTTCTGTGAACGATACATCCTCTGTTTTACCTGCATGTCAAGGAGATGGATTACAACTGCTAGCAATCCAGGTTCCTAGACCTGGATTGCTATGAATCCAGGTCTGGATGAAGCCAATCAGTTGTGAAGCTCGGAAATGTGAGGCAATTCTTCCCAAGAAGAAGCTGCGTCATTTTACAATCATCAATTCCTAGAAAGTCTGTCTGTTTGTATGTCTGTATGTGTGTATTTTCCCCTCCGGTTTGTGGTCACAATGGTGCAACCTGCTCATGAAACTATAATTTTATCGAAGACATCTTGAGGGTTCCTCTAGGTTTGATACTGTTCCTCTAGGTTTTGATACTGTAGTCGTATGCCAGATCAACCTGGGCCAGATATCCTGCTGCACAGGGTTTCACTCCCCTGCTTTATGTCCGTGACAATCTCATTGCTCGTATGAAGCCAAGTTGTGTTCTTGAGATGGGCTCCCTAGCGGATGGGGAGGTAGAGAGATCAACCAAGAATACACACTGCCACATATAAAACAGAGCCATTACTCCTTTTAAATAGGGGCCTAGTGTATATAATGAGTTTAAGTGAAGGGCTCATGTTCTCAAGACTCAGAGAATTAGTTTTACACTCTTCAATAGGAGAAATAAATGCAACATTCCAGAATTAAATGTTAGGAAGTGCAGTAGAGAGTTTGACAAATCTCTCTTTCTCTCTTTCTTCTTCTCAGACCCCTCATATGATGTTTAATGGCTGGACTGCATGGTCGAACCACATGCACAGTGGCAAAGGTAAGCGCAATCTCTGAGTCGCAGAAAGAGCCTAACCACACAAGGAATTAGGATTCGTTTCTCCCCATCAGTACATGCAGTTCTCCCTAGCTCATAGAGAGATGTGTGACAGCCCGTTATGAGCTCAAGCTTATAATACTAGCTGTAATTACTGGTGGCATAGACACTGTTTCATCGTTTCCTACACTTCAATTAACCTTGCCTAACAATTGTGTCTAAAGCTGGACTTGCAGCACGTCTACCTAGTTAGTCTGCCTTGTCCCAGACGTGGACGCATTCTCTGAGTCTCAATCTACATTCCCCTCATACAGTCCAGTAAAGTTCCTGCCTTGTCCCGTCCGGGCTCTCAGACCCCGTCTGATATTCTGTTGTCAGTCAGTCCGTCCGCATCCCTTTATGTGTGTGGCGAGTCATCTGGAACTGAGGAGGAAGGGCTCCAAAGAAAATGACTGCTCAGCATTGAATTTTATTTTTTTTGTCAACACAATTAACTTCTCCAAACTGGAAGAAGGCAAGTTGGAGACCACAGTTGGAAGCAAAGTATTGTAGCTATGTTTTCAGGTGGCCACACACCAGTTGGCTGTTGTTACAGTAGATACATTTCCAGTCATCAGCTTTGATTTGAGATTGGCTCAGTTCTTTGAGCATTGTGCTTGCAATGTCAAGATTGTGAGTTTGATTCCCACGGGGGACCAACTGGGTACTGGACTTCCTGACGGGCCGCCCCCAGGTGGTGAGGGTAGGCAACAACATCTCCACCCCGCTGATCCTCAACACTGGGGCCCCACAAGGGTGCGTTCTGAGCCCTCTCCTGTACTCGCTGTTCACCCACGACTGCATGGCCATGCACGCCTCCAACTCAATCATCAAGTTTGCGGACGACACTACAGTGGTAGGCTTGATTACCAACAAACGACGAGACGGCCTACAGGGAGGAGGTGAGGGCCCTCGGAGTGTGGTGTCCGGAAATTAACCTCACACTCAACGTCAACAAAACAAAGAAGATGATTGTGGACTTCAGGAAACAGCAGAGGGAGCACCCCCCTATCCACATCGACCGGACAGTAGTGGAGAGGGTAGTAAGTTAAGTTCCTCGGCGTACACATCACGGACAAACTGAATTGGTCCACCCACACAGACAGTGTGGTGAAGAAGGCGCAGCAGCGCCTCTTCAACCTCTGGAGGCTGAAGAAATTCAGCTTGTCACCAAAATCACTCACAAACTTCTACAGATGCACAATCGAGAGCATCCTGTCGGGCTGTATCATCACCTGGATCACCAGACTGTTAAACAGCCACCACTAACATTGAGTGGCTGCTGCCAACATACTGACTCAACTCCAGCCACTTTAATAATGGAAATTGATGTAAAAAATGTATCACTAGCCACTTTAAACAATGCCACTTAATGTTTACATACCCTACATTACTCATCTCATATGTACAGTGGGGCAAAAAAGTATTTGGTCAGCCATCAATTGTGTAAGTTCTCCCACTTAAAAAAACGAGAGAGGCCTGTAATTTTCATCATAGGTACACTTCAACTATGACAGACAAAATGAGAAGAAAAAAAATCCAGAAAATCACATTGTAGGATTTTTAATGAATTTATTTGCAAATTATGGTGGAAAATAAGTATTTGGTCACCTACAAACAAGCAAGATTTCTGGCTCTCACAGACATGTAACTTCTTCTTTAAGAGGCTCCTCTGTCCTCCACTCGTATTAATGGCACCTGTTTGAACTTGTTATCAGTATAAAAGACACCTGTCCACAACCTCAAACAGTCACACTCCAAACTCCACTATGGCCAAGACCAAAGAGCTGTCAAAGGACACCAGAAACAAAATTGTATGCCATCTGTAAATATGAATATAATTGTTAAATTATGAGCCCAGTTGGTTTAGCCACAGAAAAGCAACGCAATCTACCCACTAGCCATGATTGGCTGAGATAATGAGTGGGCTGAGAGATGAGTTTGGATTGGTCTGCCATATAGCACGAGTCTATTGGAGCTGGTCAAATTCTGCTTTTTAAAAAATGTATTGTGTAGTAAATGTGCATAAAACTAATGTCAAGTTAAAGTGTAACGTTAACGTTAGCTAGCGAGCCAGCCAGCTATGTGTATGCTCTCCACTTTCTGGAGGACTGAGTTTTGAAATCAGTGGAATTCGAGTATTGTAGCTAAGGAGATTGAGAAAACACCAGTCTGGATTACATCGTCAAACTAAGGGCAACCATACGTGGCATTAGACAGGAGACGAATCCAACCATGATGTATACTGGTAAGATATTGTAGCTAGCTACATTTTCAGATATTACATGTTTTGACAGAAAGTGGTTTCATTTCAAGTGGACTGTTAGCTAACTAACGTTATGTGTATGATTTTATTATTCGTATCGCTGACCCATTTGCTTGACTAGTTATAGCCATAGAACCTGGTTGGTTAATTACCTCCAGATTCATGCAGGGTAGTAACGTTATGAGTTGTGATTATGGTCCATTGTTTAGCTAGCTAGCTAGCTACATGTCTTAACAAAATAATCCACTCTAATTTTGACAAAGTTTTTTCATTTCAAGTTAGTGTACTGTTCACTAGCTAGCTAACGTTAGCTGGCTGGCTCGCTAACTAATGTTACATCATGCGTTGGGATTCATTGTTTACTTAGCTATCTATCTAGCTACATTTCTTAACAAAAGACTCATCTTAGTGTGCCAGAGCGCAGAATAACTGATTCATTTTTGAATGCTCAACACCGGTTGAATATGTCCGGTGTCAGTAAATGGTAACAAAGTGTAATTCAATTGTTGCCAGCAGCACTGTTACACGGAACCCAAACGGGCTGCACACGTGCGCTATCGTGAATACATTTATTTTGCCCCCCCACACCAAACGTGATCACAACACGCAGGTTAAAATATCAAAATAAACTCTGAACCAATTACATTAATTTGGGGACAGGTCGAAAATCATTAAACATGTATGGCAATTTAGCTAGTTAGCTTGCACTTGCCAGCTAACGTTAATTTGTCCTATTTAGCTAGCTTGCTGTTGCTAGCTAATTTGTCCTGGGATATAAACATTGAGTTGTTATTTTACCTGAAATGCACAAGGACCTCTACTCTACAATTAATCCACACATAAAACGGCCAACCGAATCGTTTCTAGTCATCTCTCCTCCTTCCAGGCTTTTTCATCATTTAACTTATATGGTGATCGCATCTAAACGTTCATTGTATTACCACAACTACCTGCAAAACAGTTTCTTTTAACCAATGAGGAGATGGCATGTGGGTACCTGCTTCTATAAACCAATGAGGAGATGGGAGAGGCAGGACTTTCAGCGCGATCTGCGTCAGAAATAGGAATGAGTTCTATTTTAGCCCTTGGTGTCGCAGACGCTTGTTGGCGCGCGCGAGCAGTGTGGGTGCAATAATTGAATAACATAGATTTCTACATTCATTTGCGACGCTCGCGCACGCGACGTGTCCGGTGTGGTCAGCATGTTTCAGTCACCAGCTCTGGATAACATGAAAACTGCCTAACCAGTTCTGCTAGGGGGAGTAAAATGGTGAGAGTGGGGTGTTCTCTCATTGTGTGTCTGGAAGTAGCTAGCCAATTTTAGCCAGTTAGCTTGGGTGCTTGACTGTCGTTGTGAGGTCAGAGCTTTCGGAACAACCCTACTTATTGTCCAGAGGGTCCATTGTGCGCTCTGAACGCAAAACGCTCTGAATTTACGAACGGACAATCTGACAGCACAGTTGCAGTCACCAACGCCCTGGATAACAAAGCTCCTAACCAGCTCTACTAGGGCGAGTAATGTTCAGTGAGCTGTTCTCTTTCTCTCTTAGATGTCTGGAAGTAGCTGGCAAGTTATTACAGAACGCCACGGATCAACCCTTAAAAAGATGGGTGGGGGTAAGGCTTAAGAGGGTGTGAAAATGCTGAATGGGTGTAGACCGAGGGCTCTCCAATAGTAGTACCAAAATATTGAAAGACTGTTTCCTCAAAAGAGAGTTTACAAGTTGATCAACTTTCAAATCATAATTACTTTCCCCATTGTTTCCTCAAATGCAGTCAGTGTATTATATACCATTTTGTAGCTCTGAGTCTCTACTTTTATCCAATGTAATAAACAGAAATGTAAATGTTGCTACATAAGTCCGAATCCAGTTGGTGAGTCACACATGCTGAGCACTTGTTGGCTGCTTTTCCTTCACTTTAAGTTCCAAATCATCTCAATTGGGTTGAGGTTGGGCGATTGCGGAGGCCAGTTCATCTGATGTAGCACTCCATCACTCCCTTCTTGATCAAATAGCCCTTACACAGTCTGGAGGTGTGTTCGGACATTGTCCTTTTGAAAAACAAATGATCCCACGAAAAAGTCCCACGACACGAAAACCAGATGGGACGGCGTGTCGTTGCAGAATGCTGTGGTAGGTATGCTGGTTAAGTGTTCCTTGAATTCTAAATAAATCACTGACAGTGTCACCAGAAAATCACCCTCACACCATCACACCACCTCCTCGATGCTTCACGGTGGGAACCACACATGCAGAGACCATCCGTTCACCTATTCTGCGTCTCACAAAGACATGGCGGCTGGAACCAAAAATCTCAAATTAGGAATCATCAGACCAAAGGACAGATTTCCACCAGTCTGATGTTCATTGCTTGTGTTTCTTGACTCAAGCAAGTATCTCATTCTTATTGGTGTCCTTTAGTAGTGGTTTCTTTGCAGCAATTTGACAATGAAGGCCTGATTCAAGCAGTTTCTCTGAACAGTTTATGTTGAGATGTGTCTTACTTGAACTCTAAAAAGCATTTATTTGGGCTGCAATTTCTGAGGCTGCTAACTCTAATGAATTTATCCTCTGCAGCAGAGGTATCTCTGGGTCTTCCATTCCTGTGGCGGTCCTCATGAGAGCCAGTTTCATCATAGTGCTTGATGGTTTTTGGGACTGCACTTGAAGAAATGTTCAAGTTTTTTGTCATTTTCCGGATTGACCGACCTTCAAATTATTTGACGATGAAAATACATTCCTCTGCAGAAGAGATTAATGGAGAACATCCTTCATAGGTTTCTCTGATGTTTATCATAATGACACCACCCATCGACCCAGGTTCCTGCAGTACCTTTTTTTTCTACCAATGTCAGATGACTACTGGGGGTTGTTGTGGCATTAGAAGCGTTATGTAAGAACCTCAGAAGGATATGTTGTGATTTCTTCCCAACATTGGAGATACATGGATGGGAGGAGGTGGCTTTTGTCCTCTTGGTCTCATTGATGATGCACGTCTGTGTTTATGGTAACTGCTGTTTACAGTAATTTATTCAGTATTACCTGCATTACAGATGTAGGATCTTAATTTGTTCGCACTGTTGCAGGAGAACTTTCTTGCAATGCAGGACATCAAATCAAATTTTATTGGGCACATATTTATAACTTGTAGTGTATTTGGAGTTTTAAAAGGCTTCTGAAGTTTGTAATTTCCATTTTTAAATTTCAGACTTGATTTTCCCTTACAAAAAATGTATTAACCTCTACAAAAATATCCATTAATTATAATCCACATAATAGTTCTGTAACGGGATTCTTCTGTTGAAGGAGAGGCGGACCAAAACGCAGCGTGGTTATTTAGATACATTTTTAAAGATGAAAATAGAACAATATACAAAAACAAGAACCGTGAAAAACCGAAAACAGCCCTATCTGGTGCAACAAAGACAGGAACAATCACCCACAAACCCCAACACCAAACAGGCTACCTAAATATGGTTCTCAATCAGAGACAATGACTAACACCTGCCTCTGATTGAGAACCATATCAGGCCAAACACAGAAACAGACAAACTAGACACACAGCATAGAATGCCGACTCAGATCACACCCTGACCAAACAAAACATAGAAACATACAAAGCAAATTATGGTCAGGGTGTGACAGTTCTTCTAAATGACCCCACTGGACTGAGGGGCAGCTCCGTATTGGCTGACGACTCTGGCAGATCCTGGCTGACTGGCGGCTCTGGCAGATCCTGGCTGACTGGCGGCTCTGGCAGATCCTGGCGACTCTGGCGGATCCTGGCTGACTGGCGACTGGCGGATCCTGGCTGACTGGCGGCACTGGCGGATCCTGGCTGACTGGCGGCATTGGCGGATCCTGGCTGACTGGCGGCACTGGCGGATCCTGGCTGACTGGCGGCACTGGCGGATCCTGGCTGACTGGCGGATCCTGGCTGACTGGCGGCTCTGGCGGATCCTGGCTGACAGGCGGCACTGGCAGATCCTGGCTGACTGGCGGCTCAGGCAGATCCTGGCTGACTGGCGGCTCTGGCAGATCCTGGCGGCTCTGGCAGATCCTGGCTGACTGGCGGCTCTGGCAGATCCTGGCTGACTGGCGGCTCTGGCAGATCCTGGCTGAATGGCGGCTCTGGAGATCCTGGCTGACTGGCGGCTCTGGCAGATCCTGGCTGACTGGCGGCTCTGGCAGATCCTGGCTGACTGGCGGCTCTGGCAGATCCTGGCTGACTGGCGGCTCTGGCAGATCCTGGCGACTCTGGCGGATCCTGGCTGACTGGCGACTGTGGCGGATCCTGGCTGACTGGCGGCACTGGCGGATCCTGGCTGACTGGCGGCATTGGCGGATCCTGGCTGACTGGCGGCACTGGCGGATCCTGGCTGACTGGCGGATCCTGGTGGATCCTGGCTGACTGGCGGATCCTGGCTGACTGGCGGCTCTGGCGGATCCTGGCTGACAGGCGGCACTGGCGGATCCTGGCTGACTGGCGGCACTGGCGGATCCTGGCTGACTGGCGGCTCTGGCTGCTCCATGCAGACTGGCGGCTCTGGCTGCTCCATGCAGACTGGCGGCTCTGGCTGCTCCATGCAGACTGGCGGCTCTGGCTGCTCCATGCAGACTGGCGGCTCTGGCTGCTCCATGCAGACTGGCGGCTCTGGCAGCTCCTTGCAGACTGGCGGCTCTGGCAGCTCCTTGCAGACTGGCGGCTCTGGCAGCTCCTTGCAGAGTGGCGGCTCTGGCAGCTCCTTGCAGACTGGCAGCTCCTTGCAGACTGGCAGCTCTGGCAGCGCTGGATAGGCGTGAGACTCCGGCAGCGCTAGCGAGGAGGAAGGCTCCGGCAGTGCTGAACAAGCGGGAGACTCCGGCAGCGCTGGCGAGGAGGAAGGCTCCGGCAGCACTGGACAGGCGGGAGCACCTGTAGGGATGAGATGGAGAGACAGCCTGGTGCGGGGGGCTGCCACCGGGAGGGCTGGTGCGTGGAGGTGGTACCGGATAGACCGGACCGTGCAGGCGCACTGGAGCTCTTGAGCACCGAGCCTGCCCAACCTTACCTGGTTGAATGCTCCCGGTCGCCCTGCCAGTGCGGCGAGGTGGAATAGCCCGCACTGGGCTATGCAGGCGAACCGGGGACACCATGCGCAAGGCTGGTGCCATGTAAGCCGGCCCAAGGAGACGCACTGGAGACCAGATGCGTAGAGCCGGCTTCATGGCACTTGGCTCGATGCCCACTCTAGCCCGGCCGATACGCGGAGCTGGTATGTACCGCACCGGGCTATGCACCCGCACTGGGGACACCGCGCGCTTCACAGCATAACACGGTGCCTGCCCGGTCTCTCTAGCCCCCTGGTAAGCACAGGAAGTTGGCGCAGGTCTCCTACCTGGCTTCGCCACACTTCCTGTGTCCCCCCCCCAATACATTTTTGGGGCTGACTCTCGGGCTTCCATCCACACCACCGTGCTGCCTCCTCATACCAGCGCCTCTCCGCCTTCACCGCCTCCAGCTCTTCTTTGGGGCGGCGATATTCTCCAGGCTGTGCCCAGGGTCTTTTACCATCCAACTCATCCTCCCATGTCCAGTACTCCACGCTCTGTTCCTGCTGCTGCTGCCTGTCACCACGCCGCTTGGTCCTGTTGTGGTGGGTGATTCTGTAACGGGAACAATATACAAAAACAAGAACTGTGAAAAACCGAAAACAGCCCTATCTGGTGTAACAAAGACAGGAACAATCACCCACAAACCCCAACAGGCTACCTAAATATGGTTCTCAATCAGAGACAATGACTAACACCTGCCTCTGATTGAGAACCATATCAGGCCAAACACAGAAACAGACAAACTAGACACACAGCATAGAATGCAGACTCAGATCACACCCTGACCAAACAAAACATAGAAACATACAAAGCAAACTATGGTCAGGGTGTGACAAGTTCACATTTCTTGTTACTGCAGGATTTTTTTCCTGCTGTAGCAAATTGGCTCAAATTAAGATCCAACATTTGTAGCCTTGATAAAAAATTAAGTGTCTGTATTTGTCTGTGTGAATGTGTCTGTGAGAGATAGAGACAACTTGTAAAATATACAGCTCTGATGTTTTCAGATGTTTGTTTGCTGTCAACTGTTTTATTGTGGCTGAAGGACTGGGGATGGGGCTTGCACCGGAGATGTGTTGGGTTCTGTTAAGCTAATCTTTTTAATTGTATTTATTTATCATTACAGGGAGACATTGCTGGCTTGATGAAACTGAGAAAAATCACACATACTAAAATATTCTTTGTTATCTGGGGGGTGAGTATAAAATACTCCGGTGAGTATAAAAAAAAATGGCTACTAGATCTATTCGGCTAACTAGCTAATATAACAGCTAAAAACCAGTAGAGGTGGAAAGTCAGGCACAAAGGAGCTTAGCTAGCAAGCAAGTTAGCGATAGTTAACGTTAGCTAGCTTAGCCGTTCCCGCCTAAGTCAGTTTCTAGCAGTAGCTAGTTACCTATTAGCTCACATTAGATTGCACAAGAGTTCACCAAATTTCCCAGTCAACAAAAGATAAATAATTCTTGACCTTTAACGCTGATCAGTGCAGAGGAAGTTGGACATGGACAATTTGGACAACACTTCAGTGAGCATTTTAAACGGTAAGTTAAAGTTAGGTAACTACTGTAGCTAGCTAATATTAGCTAGCTAGCTACTAACGACGTTGCTAACATTAATGTGTTGGGTGACTGACTGGCTATGTAACGTTAGCTATTTGATCAATAAGCATTGGCGTTGTCTAAAACAATGTGTTAATGTAATGTCACCTTCACTAACTTGGCAAATTAATTGTCACTTTACACCATTTTCAGTGGCATTTGAGGATTTGATAATGGAGTAGGGGATCTATCAGTGACTTGTATAGGGGAAGAGATGTTCAATGAAGAGGGACATTTGGCTGTCATTTTGAATACCATCGTACAGATTGCATTAATGATGCTACCTAGCGATGTGTATTTGCTATGACATGTACAGTACCAGTCAAAAGTTTGGACAATTCAAGGGTTTTTCTTTTTACTATTTTCTACATTGTAGAAAAATTGTGAGGACATCAGAACTATGAAATAACACAAATGGAATCATGCAGTAACAAAAAAAGTGCTAAGCAAATCAAAATATATGCTATATTTGATATTCTTCAAAGTAGCCTCCCTTTCCCTTGATGACAGCTTTGCACACTCTTGGCATTCTCTCAACCAGCTTCATGAGGTAGTCACCTGGAATGCTTTTCCAACAGTCTTGAAGGAGTTCCCACATATGCTGAGCACTTGTTGGATGCTTTTCCTTCACTCTACGGTCTGACTCATCCCAAACCATCTCAATTGGGTTGAGGTTGGGTGATTATGGAAGCCAGGTCATCACTCCATCACTCTCCTTCTTGGTCAAATAGCCCTTACACTGCCTGGAGGTGTGTCTCTTCTTCATATTGGTGTCCTTTAGTAGTGGTTTCTTTGCAGCAATTTGACCATGAAGGCCTGATTCACCCATTCTCCTCTGAACAGTTAATGTTGAGATGTCTCCCCCCCCCCCCCCCCCCGGGAACAAATATAACAGAATAACTCAAACTTAGTGAACAATTTAAATAAACCAACACTCAGTCCTATGGAATACACATACCTCTGCAGGAGTGCCTACAGAATACTTTACAACAACACTTTCTGACCAAAAACCAACACAGCACATGCAAAAAAAAAAAATGAAGTTCCCTCGTAGCAAAGGAACACTGGCTTTTCAAGCTACAGAAGGAGTCGGTAATTGATGGGCCATCTAACACAGCATGAACATTTATCATGTTCAAACCAATATTTTTTTGTGTTGGATTGAGACCAGGCTGTATGATAGGTTATAGTTAAAGCGACTGTCCAGTGCTTCTGAATGTACTTAATACTGATAACTGATCTACCGCAAAATGGAATTGTTTTAAGAAGGTCATACCAAGGATAATTTTGTTAATACATTTTTTATTTTAAGACCCCTTGAAGTCTCAAAACTAAATATATATAAAAAATAGTATATTTTTTTGGGGGGGGGCCTTACTCCTATTAGTCAATAGAAACACATTGAATAACAGATTCACGACATGGAACGAAAGATAGTCCCCCCAAAAAAGGAAGTTTGTTCTGAAGTATCTGTCCTATATCTGAGAGATATAAGAAAGATCATGAAGCATTAGTTATTTTTTTACATTTAGTTAAAGGAAACTGGACGGGAGTGTATGGGGACAGGCTGTGTGGTGGGTTAGGGCTGAGGGGAAGTGGTAGGGAGTGGATGGGACAGGCTGCATTATGGGTTAGAGTGGAGGAGTTTTAGTCTATTGTCCAAAATACATTTTTCCCACTTGGGAATTTGGCATTTTTATCCATCATGGATCCCGTCTTTCAGCACTTCTGTTTAGAGGAATGAGGACCTCTTCTGCAGGTAAATATCTGGGTCCTCCAATTATCAGAACAGGGCAGGAGGGGGACCTTTTCTTCAGGTAAGTCTCTGGGTCCTCCAACGATCAGGAAAGGGCAGGAGGGACCTTTTCTACAGGTATGTCTCTGTGTCCTCCAACGGTTAAACATGAAATAGTAATAAAGAAAATTAGGGTATTAGCAAATTGAACAATGGAGCTGAGTCTAATGAATCATAAACAACAAAGTTTAAGGCAGATATTTTAAGGAGTGTACAGTATAGGTCACATAAGGGCTTGACATACATATATACCTATAGGACATGAAGCAGAGCTTCACTCTTAGACTTCTTCTGATCAGATGATGGGAACATGGCAGGCAACAACTGTATCGTCCTCATGGCAGTCAACATCTGCATCGTCCTAATGGCAGGTGTCATGTCTTTGGCTATGCCGGATTAAGTGATATGACATGCTATTCTATAAAATCATTTCTCCGTATTTAATATTACCTGATTGAGCTAATCATGTAAATGTAATTAACTAGAGAGTCGGGGCACCACAAAATAATATTTATAGAGCTGTTATCTTCCGAATAAACTCTTAAAGACCTAGTAATATTTTACATCAGTAGCAGATATTAATCGTCATTTTAATTCAGTCTCATCTGAAAGTTGTAAATTCTTGGTTATCTTCACGAACCCTGGCTAACAAGTTGAATCAGCAATACATAATTGGGTTGAATTATTTATTTACTAAATACCTAACTAATCACACAGAATTACACATACACATAATTAACCTTTCTGATCTCCCCATCCCGGATCCGGGATCGTGAATACAGACTCAAGCTCATTACCATAACGCAACGTTAACTATTCATGAAAATCGCAAATGAAATGAAATAAATATGCTAGCTCTCAAGCTTAGCCTTTTGTTAACAACACTGTCATCTCAGATTTTCAAAATATGCTTCTCAACCATTGCAAAACAAGCATTTGTGTAACAGTATTGATGGCTAACGTAGCATTTAGCATCAGCATTCAGCTGGCAACATTTACACAAAAAAACAGAAAAGCATTCAAATAAAATAATTTACCTTTGAAGAACTTCAGATGTTTTCAATGAGGAGACTCTCAGATAGCAAATGTTCAGTTTTTCCTGAAAGATTATTTGTTTAGGACAAATTGCTCCGTTTTCTGCGTCACGTTTAGCTATGAAAAAAACCCTGTATCCAGGATTGTGTAAATCTATCAGCAAGCTCATTAGCATAACACAACGTTAACTATTCATGAAAATCGCAAATGAAATGAAATAAATATGCCATCTCTCAAGCTTAGCCTTTTGTAAACAACACTGTCATCTCAGATTTTCAAAATATGCTTCTCAACCATAGGAAAACAATAATTTGTGTAAAAGTAGCTAGCTAGCGTTAGCATTTAGCGTTAGCATTTAGTGTTAGCATTAGCGTTAGCATCCAGCACGCAACATTAACAAAAACATAAAAGCCTTCAAATAAAATCATTTACCTTTGAAGAACTTCTGATGTTTTCAATGAGGATACTCTCAGTTAGATAGCAGATGCTCAGTTTTTCCAAAAAGATTCTTTGTGTATTAGAAATAGCTCCGTTTTATACATCACATTTGGCTACCAAAAAAAATCTGAAAATTCAGTCCTCAAAACGCGAACTTTTTTCCAAATTAACTCCATAATATCGACTGAAAACACGGCAAACGTTGTTTAGAATCAATCATCAAGGTGTTTTTCACATATCTCTTCATTGATACATCGTTCTTGGACACATGGCTTCTCCCCTATATCAAATGGAAAAGTACTAGCAGCTGGCAATTGCGCACCGAATTCCACGCAGGACACCAGGCGGACACTTGGAAAATGTAGTCTCTTATGGTCAATCTTCCAATGATATGCCTACAAATACGTCACAATGCTGCTAAGACCTTGGGCGAACGACAGAAAGTGTAGGCTCATTCCTTGCGCAATCACAGCCATATAAGGAGACAATGGAAAACAGAGCTTCAGAAATTCTGCTAATTCCTGGTTGATGCATCATCTTGGTTTCGCCTGTAGAATGAGTTCTGGGGCACTTACAGACAAAATCTTTGCAGATTCTGAGTGTTTTCTTTCCAAAACTGTCAAGAATATGCATAGTCGAGCATCTTTTCGTGACAAAATATCACGCTTAAAACGGGAACGTTTTTTATCCAAAAATGAAATAGCGCCCCTAGAGATCTAACAGGTTAATCATACCTTGATTACAAATTACGTCATAAAGGAAAATGTCCCTAGCGGGCGGAACAGATATGACAGCTTGTTACACAAAAGAAAAGGGCTGGGTTTGAGTGAAAGAGCGGGAAGACTGAGGAACAAAGGTAGAAGCTGTGCTACCGTAAATACAGTATCTTATGCATTCTAAATTACCGCCCATTTGGAAAAGGAAAATGCAATAAATATTTACTCTGAGCTGCGCTTCGGTAGGTTGGTGGTAGATGGAAGGCCGTGTTGCCAAACCAAGTCCTTTGTCCTTTGAAGAATGTCTCTGGTGGTCAATTGGATGAATTGTAGTAACGTCGTTGTGTGATAGACGGGATACTCTGTCTGTTCCTTCCTAACCATCGTTTGCAGCTGCTGTTGCTAACTCAACGGTTAGGAGGTATCACTTCTGTAGTGAATAATAGTTCAAAGTTCATGCCATTCGCAACCAAAGCTCACGCTGATGTTGGCTTCGTTCTGTAGTTATTATCTGAACCATACTGACATCGGACCGTCGTCCTCACATCCTCGGAACAGAAAGTTATATTGTCGTCAAGGCTTTATATAGGAAGGGAGAGGAGGGCGTGTCTGAAACGTTTTATAACCCATGTCTCTTCACAGGGGCGGGCCACTGATTGAGCAGAGCCCTAGCCTTATGAAAACCCAAATCTCACATTTTTAAGCTAAAATCACATTCATCCCATCACAAATAATTTCATATTCAAACATTTAAATTGAACAACAATTCCATGTGTAGACTTTCCACTGTAGAGTTTATGTCATCTTATCATTAATGAGAATGTCTCAGATGACAACCGAACTGACATCATATTCATTAAGTACCACCGCATATGTTCAATTGGTCGGATTACCAGAATATAGTTCATTTCCCCCCACCTTCTGATGTTCCCAGAATCTCTATGTTAACCAAGGGGTTTTCAAATGTCACATCAGTAGGGTAGAGAGAGGAAAAAGGGGTGAAGAGGTATTTATGACTGTCATAAACCTACACCCAGGCCAACATCATGACACAGCCAACATCTGTATCATCCTCATGGCAGGAGTTTTGAGCATACATGCCTAGAACACCTGCAACCAATCTCCTCCCCCCCACCCACCCCTTCTTGGTTTCTATAGGTGATCTGCAGTGATCTCTTCCTTCATCTCTAATCATTCCCGCTGAAGAGAGGAAGAGAGGGAGAGAGAGAGAACTAAAAAGGTTAAAACATGTTTGTTACAAAAAAAGGATGACCATCTCATTAATGCAGCAGTTCATATGGAACATACGGGCAACATTCTTACCTTTGTCAAGAGTAGCCATTGGTGGCTTCCTTAGCTTCTTACCAACCCCGTAGAAGGCTACTTTAGTCTGAAAGCACTTGCGGCGCCCCTTCACCTCTTCTTTGAAGTCTGGATTTTCTTTGTCAATGATCAAGAAAGAATGGCGCTGAAGGGAATATCAGCCGTTTTACAGGCTTTCGACCAATTGTGTCTCTTATTAACAACAGCTGGTGCACAATCTCTAATATTAAGGAAGTTTCAAGGTTCTGCCCGCCTGACTTAGAATGCCTCATGATAAGCCGTACACCACACTATTTACCAAGAGAGTTTTCATCTTTATTTTTCATAGCTGTCTATTTACCGCCACAAACCGATGCTGGCACTAAGACTGTACACAACGAGCTGTATAGGGCCATAAGCAAACCAAAAAATGCTCACCCAGAGGCCAGCACTCCTATTGGCCATAAGACTCCTGAACTAATCAAATGGCTTCCCAGACTATTTGCATTGCCCCCTCTCTTACACCACTGCTATTCTCTGTTGTTATCATCTATGCATAGTCACTTTAATTAATAACTCTACCTACATGTAAATATTACCTCAACTGTACCGGTACCTACCTGTATATAGTCTCGCTATTGTTATTTTACTGCTGCTCTTTAATTACTTGTTACTTTTATTTTTTATTCTTATCCTTAATTTTTAAAATCTGCATTGTTGGTTAGGGGCTCATAAGTAAGCATTTCACTGTAAGGTCTACCTACACCTGTTGTATTCGGCGCATGTGACTAATACAATTTCATTTGATGACAATGAAAACGTGTCAGTTTGTCAATTTCACGAGGTCGGAGTTAAAACATGTTAATCTACAGCAGTTTTTGTCACCTGTCATCAAGGCAAAGGGTGGCTACTTTGAACAATCTCAAATATAAAATATATTTGGATTTGTTTAACACTTTTTTGGTTACTACGTGATTCCATATGTGTTATTTCATAGTTTTGATGTCTTCACTATTATTCTACAAACCCTTGAATGAGTAGATGTCCAAACTTTTGACTGGTACTTTACTTGAATCGAATCAATGTGATGCCATTAGATTTTAAGAAAATGAACAACTAAGGAAGACTTTTTTCACTTCTCTCATTGACTTGTCAAACCCCAAACCCTGGTCTGGTCTTACATACCTTTTGTTTACCCAAAATGTTTTTTACACTGTTGGTTAGAGCCTGTAAGTAAGCATTTCACTGTAAGGTCTACTACACCTGTTGTATTCGGCGCACGTGACAAATCAACTTTGATTTGGTCGGTTTGGTCAGTTTCGCAAGCGTTCCCAGAAGTCTCGATTTGCACCTCCGGGTTTAGAAACTATGTGCTACAACATTACATTGATCAAAATCTACATTTGTAAATTTCAAATATTAACAGACTGGATCATCAGCATTAGTCTGTCCTAGTTTCCTGGGAGAAGTGACATAACAAGCAAAGTAATGCGCATTGCTCAATTTAAAAAAACTATACTTACCAATTTTATCAGCTGGTCCCTGCTGTTTGATGGTTTCTGGTGTGCTGCTTCTGACAGGGGAGGCTGTGCTGCTTCTGACAGGAGAGGCTGTGCTCCTTCTGAGAGGGGAGGCGGTGCTACTTCTGACAGGGGAGGCTGTGCTTCTTCTGACAGGGGAGGCTGTGCTGCTTCTGACAGGGGAGGCTGTGCTCCTTCTGACTGGGGAGACATCCAGTAGCAGAGTTGAGGTGCGAGAGTTAGCGTCATAGTCCTTGGTTGAGCTGTCATTGCCCTGATCACTTGAGGTCTCAAAATCAATGAGCCGCCGCTGTCTTTTCAGTCTACGGCCCGTCTGTGCTGTTGGGCCCTGCACCTGCTTTGGTGAGTTTATATTCTTAACTCTCTTGTACAGTCCTTTATGTGTGGCATGAAAGGACATGATTACATAAGGCTTTTCCTGAAATATGCTTGTATGAACTTCCCTCCATTTAAATTTAAGGTTAAATAATGTTCCTTTATTAAAATGGACATACTTACCCATCTATGTGTAATGCCAGAGGGCTGGTCTTGCAGCATAGGGTATTTTTCAACAAGTCTCTTAGCCATTACCATCATCTCTTCTTCTGAAGGGTATCTATGATCTTCATCAGTCTCAACAGTTGCCCTCAAGATGGAGACCACGGTCGTAATGGTGTTCCTCACCAACCTGCAGCGAAGCTGCTTTGACATGGGGAATCACGTTTCGTAGTCAACAAACTTCTTCTCTAAGTAATGCTTCCACACTGACTCCAACTTAGTGTCTGTGTATATTATATACTCAAGGCTGTGTAGTTGTACAATTTTCTTTGGAGAAACTCTTTTCCGGTTACTTTTGCTTGTTCCAGGAGGTTACTTTGGTGCGTCTTTGAATTCAAATTACCCTAACTTCAGTAATGTGGATCCAGCTACATGAGTCAACTCCAAATTTAAAGTACTTAAACAATGTTCAAAAGTCTTTTTTCCCCTCCGACATTAATTATCGAATGAAAATATTGGAAAAAAACTGTTGCTAGAAAGCATGTGCACTCAGAAGCTCTGGTTTACCTCAGGATGGATTGTTTGCAAGATACTGCTTCTCCTCAGAAAGTGCTCTGGTCCTGGAAAAATATCCCTTCTATCATCCCGTGTCAGGGTGCGCAACAAGACTTTACTGATATATGCAGCTGTAACACAATACAACAGATGTATTTTCAAAGTACTACCCTGAATTTGAAAAACAACAAAGTGAGTACCCACAACACCAAACACCCAAGAGATGGCGTTTGAGAAATGTTACATCTCTCAAATTCACATATGGGGGTCTGGAATCCAGGATTGATAGTCTGTGACATCAAAATTGAAGTTATAAACATATTTTGTTTAATTATATTTGTATCATAAACATTGGTGTAAAACCTTATATTCAGTTAGCCAGTGAGACAGTCATTCTGAAGCACATGAGCCATCTATCAGTAATATTTTTCAAGAAGCAACGAGATATTTCATAAATGTATGTCATAGTGAATACACAAAGCTAGGTTGCGCCAGTGGACTCACATTAATAATGCAATCTGTGTGCCATTATTCAAAAGGGCAGCCAAATTTCCCTCTTTATTCACTTTCTTTGCCCTATACAAGTCATACAGATATAGGTCCCCTCCTCCATTATCACATCCTTAAATGCAATTGAAAATGGTGTAAAGTGACAAGCAATTTGCTAAGTTAGTAAAGGTACATTAACGTTACATTAACAAATCGTTTTAGGCAACGTAAATAGCTAACTTTACTTAGCCAGCCACCCAGAATGCAACACACTAACATTAGCAACTGCGTTAGCTACCTTAGAAGCTAGCTAGCTAATGTTAGCTAGCCTGGGTTGGAAACTAGCTAGCTAACTAATGTTAGCTGCAATTTTTGTTAGCTAGCTAGTTTCCAACCCAGGCTAGCTACTGATACCTAACTAACTACCTAACTTTAACTTAGCATATAAAATGCTCACCGACATGTCGTCCAAATTGTCCAAGTCCTACTTCCTCTTCACTGATCTGTGTTAAAAGTCACCCGTTAGCTAGCTTCTGTTGACTAGTCAATTCGGTGACCTCTTGTGCAATTTAATGTGAGCTAATAGCTAACTAGCTACTGCTAGAAACCCATTGAGGCAGCAATAGTTTAGCTAACGTTAGCTAACGCTAACATGCCTTCTAGTTGACACCCTTTGTTCCCGACTGAATATATCCAGTATCTAACTTTAAAATCACTCTTTGGGTACAGCGAGCACCATCCCCCCTCTCTCTATACTCCCGACACCAGGCTCTGTTAGGCAGATCATAAATTCCTGGAGGAGATTCTCTCCTCATGGCCAGAGTATAAGAGAGTGAGTTTTCATAAAGAGAACAAAGGAATTTCTTCCACCTCACAGAACTTGAGAACCGAACAATATTCATGTTCTGGAGAATGTAGAAAAGGTTGGTGACGTAGCCAGCTACGAACTGGTCCGTTTGGTACAATTTTGTGAAACTCACGAGAGACAATACAGCCACATTACCATAGCCCTGTTTATACAAGAGTCTCAGTTATGAGGCTTACATCTAAATGTTCTATACAATTAATGAGTAAAGATGAAACTATTTGTGAAATTAGGTAATGTGATTTTAAACTGTTTAATGAAGGAAACTCCAATTACCTTTGGAGTTTACCTAAATCAGAGGCCTGCCCATGAGCGCAGACATTGAGCTGGCATCATGGGACCACCCCTTTCTGCTCCTCCGATTATAACCCCACCTTGGGAATTTAACTTCAGACCATGCTTCTCTCAATGAGACTAATGTGAGGTAAAGAATAATTCATATTTTATTCCAAAGACTTTATGACTGACAGACTACGACAACTTTTTCATGACTGGACTCGTTTTTCAAAGTTCGAACTGGATGGCTGGAAAGTGTAAACCACTGCGCATGTGAGGAGGGGGATTCCCTCACCAATGCATATTTTAGCTTTCTTCCCCATTTGTTTAATAAAATGTGAGCAAGATAACACACAATTAATTCATACATTTTTAATAATAGTTACTGGAGGTTGCTTTCTGGCATTGGACTCATCAAATACCTGCTGAATACACATGCTAGCTCACTATCTATTTTTGCCCCATTAACTTGGTGCATTGTTTGAGAAGTGCAATGAATTGGTGGTGTGTTATTTGCTTTTCATTTGTGACCTTGACTTTGAAGTATCTTTTGGGCTACACCAATAGAGCACAATGCCGCAGCCCCTTTCCACTAACCTTGTGGTACTAACCTTGTCACCTTCTAACCTTAGTTCTTTTATTATGTCTTTGTTTTAGTATTGTCAGGGCGTGAGTTGGGTGGGTTGTCTATGTTCTTTTTCTATTGATTTGGGATTGCTGTGTTCGGCCTGCTATGGTTCTCAATCAGAGGCAGCTGTCATTCGTTGTCCCTGATTGAGAATCATACTTAGGGAACCTGATTTCACTTTTGAGTTGTGGGTGTTTATTTTCAGTGTTAGTGTTGGTGCCACACAGGACTGTTTCAGTTTGATTACTTCACGTTTATTGTTTTGTTCAGTGTTCATTACTTTATTAAAAAACATGAACACTTACCACGTTGCGTTTTGGTCCTCACCTTTTTCGACCACAGACGATCGCTACAAACCTTGTAGCCTTGTAGCTACCAAACAGAGATCAACAGTCCTACGAATGTGACAATTATGAAACATCCCTTTTTTCTGGTTGCATTAGACCCGAACAGACCCAAATGGCCAAACGTATTGCTTTGTCAGTGCATGGAGATGTTGAGGATGCTCCACAAGAGGCACAGGAGACACTAAGAGATATCACATTGAACAAGGCTAACGTATTGGTGAATTTTGTTTGAGGCTGCTGGACTAGTTTAGTACATTCATGTCACACATTTTTTTTGTGCTTGTTTTTTGTCTTTATGTTTCAGAGGACTGGCAGCAACATTGTATCTGTGGTGGAATAATATCAAGCTTAACTTATGGCTGAGATGAGGGACCAGATGAAGCAGATGTTTGAGAGACATTCTGAGACCACGGGACAGTACATGAAGAGGCACTGGCAATGTTTGTTCATTTTGCAAATCCTTTTTCCAGAGTTGCTACTACACTCATACAGAACCACAGCATCTAGGAACTTCTCAGCCCGGTCGAGCTTGAGGAAATAGTACTTTTTAAAGTAGCGTGCAGAGTCAAGAGGTAATTCGAGGGCTCTCACCATGAAATAAACATGGTTTTACGACATACCCTTGCTCAGAAGCCTGAAACAGTTGTTTTCTGACTCAATTATTCTTGCCATGACAACCGCAGAAGTGCAAGGATGGATTCTTGTATGACATAGCCAATGGAGACCTTTTTATTTTTAAATGTTTTATTTAACCCTTCGTTTACCGGGTAAGTTGCCTGAGAACACATTCTCATTTTCAGTCACTCCCACCTTTATTTGCTAGGCCCAATGCTTTGAAGTTGATTTTGTGTACAGATGAAATAGAGATATTCAAACACACCTGGATCACATGCTTTAAAAAAATTGCTGACGGTTTAATATTCATTGGGAAATATAGATCCTAAATATGGATCTAAGCTAGCTGAAATTAAACTTCTTGCCATTGCTAAATCAAGTGACCTTTCTTGGCTTTGTATGAAAGTGATAATGCCCTCGAAGCCGGTGTTTGGAGGATATATTGGCACGGTTTACCAATGTAACAACACCCGCGGCAATATATCCTCCAAACAATTCTCTGGCATTATCACTTAACCATGCTTGAGTTGATAGAGTTTACCCAGATACTTTTTGCTCTAGTGATTTTGCTTCAAACCGTTTCAAGATTCAAGTTATTAATCAAGCAGCATTTGAAAAATTTCAAGCAGATTTTTATTGATAATGTAACACTCAAGCAACATAATTTACTTCACCTTCCCACACAAATTAAGTATTTGTGTCCTATGGTAAGCCACATGTGCATGAGATTTGAATCAAAGCACGTTATTTTTAAGCAACGGACTTCCAAAATCTAATATTATTTTTTTTTAAGCAAATCACTGGTGAAGCATAATCAGCTGTTTGAATGCAGTCAAACGGTGAATGGCTCACAACATCCCATTTTTACACATGAAAGAGAATTGGGACCCCCCTCTGAGGGGAGAAATGTACAATTATGATCAGGCAAAAGATAGAGTTCTGTGGTATTGACAAATTATGACATGTTGTGTCAGTGAAGTGGCTTGTTCTAAATGGGAATAAATATACAAGTCACAAGTCTTTGATCGTTACCAACGTGAATGACAATGTTCCAGAATTTAGCAAACTCTTCCTACTATTTCTTTGATTATCAGCCTTATGACACCTTGGGTCTGAGTAGGGATTTGTTAGCATATGAAGTTGCTGTACCTAACCTTGCCCATGCCCCAAAGTTGGTATATAAGGAAAGGCTTATAGATTTTACATCCTACTACTCACTCACTTTCAAAAGCAGCATGTGTGCTCCAATAAAGCATTATCTTGGGGATGTACTTGCACGTCACAGTTATAATGAATAGATGTTCTAATGTTGTCTAGCATTAGCTCAGATGTCAGGTTTGGGGCTTCGTTTCCCACTGGGGGAATTCACATAATACTGTAAGTTGCTTTGCATAAAAGTGTCTGCTGTGGCATATTGAAAAAAAGCAGTTTGAGTCATATCTGGATTGTAAATGTTTTTAATACAAATATGAATTTTATAGTCTCTTCAAGTGTGATATCTTCAAATTCTTGTCATCAGGAGATTCCAGCTTCAAAAAGCTGTTCCCTCAAGAATGTGTCTCATTTAACTTGTGGTAAGACAACTCAATACATATATTCCTAAAACAAGCTAAATAGTCTAACACAGTTAGCACTTGATAAGTAAATCATTCTTAAAATAGGATAATATGATTTTTATTTGTAAATTTTACCCCCTTTTTCTCCCCAATTTCATGGTGTCCAATTGTTAGTAATTACTATCTTGTCTCATCGCTACAACTCCCGTACGGGCTCAGCAGAGATGAAGGTTGAAAGCCATGCGTCCTCCGAAACACTACCCAACCAAGCCGCACAGGGCGCATCCAACCGGGCGCATCCAACCCAGGGCGCATCCAACCCAGAAGTCAGCCACACCAATGTGTTGGAGGAAACACCGTGCAACCTTGGTTGGCGTGCACTGTGCCTGGCCCACCACAGGAGTCGCTTGTGCGCGATGAGACAAGGATTTGTAATCAGATTTGTAATTTTTGCAATGTTAAACTAAAAATAGCTATTCTATGGGCACAGCCGAAGAACCATTTAGCATCCATTTTTCTAAGCGTGTACAACCTATAACTGTCTTCTATTCCTCAGGCCACATAAGCTCACAACTTGGTCATATTAGGTTGTTCTATGTTATCATTTGCTTCAAATTCCCAGTTGTCGATTCCATTAATGGAGTGGAGGTGGTGTCCCTTCATGTTGTGGAAGCAGTAGGAACAATGTGCAGTGGCCACGGGCACCACTTTGGAGAAGTTGGAGAAGTTCACTCTGTACTTGCCCTCTTTACTGCGGGAGATGATTGGCAGGAAGCTGTAACCCCACATGATCTCCTGAGGGATGAAGGAGGTCCTGACCTGGCAGGCTGAGCTGGTGGTCTCGGCTGTGCCGTCCAGAAAGACCACCAGCTCAAACTCCTGCTTATGGAGTGTGTCCACTGCCATCTCAAAAAAAGGGCTAGCCTTGTCAATCACATGGTAGAGTGTGAGAGGGCACACAAAGAATAGGTTGTCCTTCCCAGCATCCACCATGAACTCAATGTTCACCTGATCCATGATGATTGTCTCCCCATTGGGTTTGATGGTTGTCCTCAACAACTTGCCATAAATCTGGCTCCCGATCATCAGGGTCTTGCGTAAGTTGGCCACTCTTATCATGAGGCAAAGGAAGTCCTTCTTAGGACAGATGACAGCTGTCTGACTGAATGTGATGGTCTTGGCCCTTTTCTTAGGGATGGAGATCTTGGCCAGGATGATTCCACACAAGAAACAGTTGATGATGGAACCTATGAGAAACTGGGTAATGATGAGGGTTACAGCACCAGAACAGTGAGGGGTGATGACGCGTACACCATACCCAATGCTGGTCTGGGTCTCCATGGAGAAGAGGAATGCTGTAATGAGATCGGAAACGTTTTCCACACAGTACTTGTGGCCTTTTGGGGGGTTCTGCCAGGTCAGGTCCCCGTTGCTCCGGGCGATCCAGAACCACAGTAGTCCGAAGATGAACCAGCTCAGGTTGAACGAGACGGTGAAGAAGAAGAGGACAAAGCACCAGCGGAACTCCACGAAGGTCGTCCAGAAGTCCACGAGGAAGGCAAACTGGTTGCCGCATTTCACGTTACCAAATTCAATGTTGCATTGGCCATATTTGGTCACCAGCCGGGTTCGGCGGATTCTTCGCTCCACCAGGTGGTCCTGGATGCGCTTCCTGATGCCAAACATCATTTTCTAGGTCCTGTCTTCTGTTAGAGATAATAAGAATATGTTTGTGAAATAGTTCATACTTTAACTAATTGGGTTAAACTGACCTTCATTTTCATCAAAATATCATTATATGAAACAACTCACAAGCACAAACACCTCAGTCAGTCTATGATCAATGGAAGGACTTCACATACCTGCCCCAACCACATTTCTCTACTTACTAGCAGTTGCTGTGCATCACTTGCACATTTTTATATGCACTTACATTTTGTAATCCTGGGCACATGCCATAGTTAAGACCCAGATGATTTTACCGTTATCCATTAGCCTTTTACTATGTTTAAATCAGTGATTTTGACTGTAAAAATACTATTTTGTTATTTTAGGGAGAATTGGTATAATATCTTAACAACTATTTAATATCAATAGGTTTGTTTAGTTTGGTGTCTCTTGCACAATGCTAGACCTGGTTTATGTGCGTTTTGCTGAGTACAATGCTAGACCTGGTTTACTGGAGTTGAGGTGGAGGGGTAGACCTGATTTACAGTTTATGGATATTTAGGCTTTGGCACATGTAGACCTGGCTTAGTTGGCTAATTGAGTTCAAGAACAGGTGCAGACTTTGGTATGTAAATTGGAGCTGAAGTATAGGTGAAGACCTGGTTTGTATAAATATTGGGGCTGAAATGCAGAAGAACAGCAATTGATCTAACAATTATGGCTTGCATGTAGCAGTAGACCGGTCAAAGGTCACAGGACTAAGATATGCAAATAACAGGGTTGGAATGTGCAGCGAATAGGTGGATATAGGTTACTGTTGGTGTCTTGGAGAATATAGGCGGAGTAAAAAATAGTGCATTTAGCATCAGGATATGGGTGTATGGGTACTTGATTGTATAAATATTAGGGTTTAAGTGTGTGGGTAAGTGGGCTGAGGTATATACTGTACACAACATGACCAAAAGTATGTGGACACCTGCTCGTTGAACATCTCATTCCAAAATCATGGACATTAATAGGGAGTTGGCCCACCCTTTGCTGCTATAACAGCCTCCACTCTTCTGGGAAGGCTTTCCACTAGATGTTTTAACATTGCTGCAGGGACTTACTTCCATTCAGCCACAAGAGCATTAGTGAGGTCGGGCACGGATGTTGGGTGATTAGGCCTGGCTCGCAGTCGGCGTTCCAATTCATCCCAAAGGTGTTCAATGGGGTTCAGGTCAGGGCTCTGTGCAGGCCAGCCAAGTTCTTCCACACCGATCTCAACAAACCATTTCTGTATGGACCTTGCTTTGTGGTCGGGGCCATTGTCATGCTGAAACAGGAAGGGCCTTCCCCAAACTGTTACAACAAATTAGGAAGCACATAATCATCTAGAATGTCATTATATGCTGTAGCATTAAGATTTCCCTTCACTGGAATTAAGGAGCCTAGCCCGAACCATGAAAAATAGCCCCAGACCATTATTCCTCCATAACCAAACTTTACAGATGGCATTATGCATTGAGGCAGGGAGCATTCTCCTGGCATCCGCCAAATCCAGTTTCGAACGTCGGACTGCCAGATTGTGAAACGTGATTCATCACTCCAGAGAACGTAATTCCACTGCTCCAGAGTCCAATGGCGGCGAGCTTTACACCACTGATCTTAGGCTTGTGTACAGCTGCTCGGCCATGGAAATCCATTTCATGAAGCTCCGGGCAAACAGCTGATGTTGCTTCCAGAGGCAGTTTGGATCTCGGTAGTGAGTGTTGCAAACGAGGACTAATTATTTTTACACACTATGTGCTTCATCACTCGGTGCTCCTGTTTTGTGAGCTTGTGTGGCCTATCACTTTGCAGCTGGGCCGCTGTTAATCCTAGATGTTTCCACTTCACAATAACAGCAATTACAGTTTACCGAGGCAGCTCTAGCGGGGCAGAAATTGGATTAACTGACTTGTTGGAAAGGTGGCATCCTATGACGGTCCCATGTTGAAAGTCACTGTGCTCTTCAGTAAGGTCATTCTACTACCATTGTTAGTCTATGGAAATTACATGGCTGTGTGCTCGATTTGATACACCTGTCAGCAACGGGTGTGGCTGAAATAGCCGAATCCACTTTGCAGGGGTGTCCACATACTTTTGTATATACTGTATAGTGCAGTTATTTGGGCTGTGGAATAGAGGTACATATATACAGAGCTGTGACTAAGAATAAAACATATATTTTTACATACTTTTCAATATAAAAGATAAATATGGATCATGTTAGGGTTACTAATGGCATTTGATTTGCACAGTGGCATGCATGTCTAGGAACAATCTGGGAACAAACAGGTTAGTTAAGGCCTAAAATCATTCAAAAAATAAAGTTATTGTTGAAATATATCACTCCACTAGCCAAAATCAGTCAGATAACCATAACCTACCTAAAAGCATCCTCATCTAGCCTACTACAACCACATATAGTGGCTTGCAAAAGTATTCACCCCACTTGGCATTTTGCCTATTTTGTTGCCTTACAACCTGGAATTAAAATGTATTTGTTGTGGGGTTGTCATTTGTAAATCATTTGATTTACACAACATGCCTACCACTTTGAAAATGCAAAATATTTTTTATTGTGAAACAAACTGAAAACTTGAGCGTGCATAATTATTCACCTCCCCAAAGTCAATACTTTGTAGAGCCATATTTTGCAGTAATTACAGCTGCAAGTCTCTTGGGGTATGTCTCTATAAGCTTGGCACATCTAGCCACTGGGATTTTTGCCCATTCTTCAAGACAAAACTGCTCTAGCTCCTTCAAATTGGACGGGTTCCGCTGGTGAACAACAATCTTTAAGTTATACCACAGATTCTCAATTGGATTGAGGTCTGGGCTTTGACTAGGCCATTCCAAGACATGTAAATGTTTCCCCTTAAACCACTCAAGTGTTGCTTTAGCAGTATGCTTAGGGTCATTGTTCTGCTGGAAGGTGAACCTCTGTCCCAGTCTCAAATCTCTGGAAGAATGAAACAGGTTTCCCTCAAGAATTTCCCTGTATTTAGCATCATCCATCATTCCTCCAAATCTGACCAGTTTCCCAGTCCCTGCCAATGTAAAACATCCCCAGAGCATGATGCTCCCACCACCATGCTTCACTGTAGGGATGGTTTTCTCGGGGTGATGAGAGGTGTTGAGTTTGCACCAGACATAGCGTTTTCCTTGATGGACAAAAAGCTCAATATTGGTCTCATCTGACCAGAGTACCTTCCTCCATATGTTTGGGGAGTTTCCCACATGCCCTTTGGCAAACACCAAACGTGTTTGCTTATTCTTTTATTTAAGAAATTGCTTTTTTTCTGGCCACTCTTAAAGTGGTCCTATGGACAGATACTCCAATCTCCGCTGTGGAGTTTTGCAGCTCCTTCAGGGTTATCTTTGGTCTTTTTGTTGCCTCTCTGATTAATGCCCTCCTTGCATGGTCCTTGAGTATTGGTGTGCGGCCCTCTCTTGGCAGGTTTGATTTTGGTGCCATATTCATTCAATTTTTAAAAAATTGATTTAATGGTGCTCAGTGAGATGTTAAAAGTTTCAGATATTTTTTTATTACCCAACCCTGATCTGTATTTCTCTACAACTTTATCCCTGACCTGTTTCGAGAGCTCCTTGGTCTTCATGGTGCCCCTTGCTTAGTGGTGTTCCAGAGTCTGGGGCCTTTCAGAACAGGTGTATACTGAGATCATGTGACAGATCATGACTGGTTGTAGATTGCACACAGGTGCACTTTATTTAACTAATTTTGTGACTTCTGAAGGTAATTGGTTGCCCCAGATCTTATTTAGGGGCTTCATAGCAAAATGGGTGAATACATATGCACGCACCACTTCTTTGTTTTAAATTTTTTTAAATTGTTTTAAACAAGCTATTATTTTTATTTCACTTCACCAATTTCGACTATTTTGTGTATGTCCATTTGTTACGTTTTTCTTCTGTCGAAGGAGAGGAGGACCAAAATGCAGCGTGGTAATTTTGATGCATGTTTAATAAACAAATAAACACGAACAATACAAAACAAGAAACATACTGCGAAAACCAAAACAGCCTATACTGGTGCAAACTAACACAGAGACAGGAACAATCACCCACGAAACACTCAAAGAATATGGCTGCCTAAATATGGTTCCCAATCAGAGACAACGATAAACACCTGCCTCTGATTGAGAACCACTCCAGACAGCCATAGACTATTCTAGATAACCCTACTATATCACAATCCCAACACCTACAAAAAAAACAAGACAAAACACACCACATAATAAACCCATGTCACACCCTGGCCTGACCAAAATAATAAAGAAAACACAAAATACTAAGACCAGGGCGTGACACCATTACATGAAATCCAAATAAAAATCAATTTCAATTACAGGTTGTAACGCAACAAATAGGAAAAATGCCAATGGGGGATGAATACTTTTGCAAGGCAACCTGTAGCTGCATATAGGGTGGCAGGTAGCCTAGCAGTTAAGAGTGTTGAGCCAGAAACCAAAAGATTGCTGGGTCGAATCCCTGAGCTGACTATGTGAAAAATCTGTTGATGTGCCCCTATATTGTACTTGCTCCTGTAACTCACTCTGGATAAGAGTATCTGCTAAATGACTAAAATGTTAATTATATAAAACTGTCATAGTAACCACTGGTAAGGTAAACTCTTTGATGGATGGTCCCTGGCAAGAAAATGTTCTCTGAATAAATGTGGCCTGTGTTGCTGCCAAGCTATGCCAAATAGTTGGATGGTGGTGTGACTGTTAAGTACTGAATGACCAGTGCAGTAAGCTTTGTTCCTACGCTCAAAGCTATGAAATGTCCTTTATTTCATAAACCGAAATCCGATAGTCACACACGGTTCTTTGTTGAGAAGCTTTGGATCTCACAAAGCCTTTCACACGTAATCATGATTACCCCCCCAATTGTTACTGTAAGGTGATATAATGAATGCCAAGATCATTTGAGATGTACTTTGATACAATGCTTGGCTGATGCTTTTCAATAATATACTTTTGAAATGGAGCGATCATTTTATTAGTATTGTGTGGTTCAGTTGTCATTGTCGCTAATAACTCTTCAACAAGTAATGATTTGCCCAGGAAAACGTTATAATCATTTATTTAAAGGTTGTGCAATCAATGCCAAGGGGAGCCATTTCCACCCTTGTAATCATCCGTTTGTGATTAAATGCAATGTTATTCACATTTTGATCTTTCAGTCAATTAAATAATTAACTCAATATTTACACTGATAGATGTAGGCACATGTTGTATGATTTACTTCTACGATGAGAGTTCAGAAAGTCAGCTACTTCTTTTCCCCATTTGGGGAGAGACCGTCCCGACTGTAAATTTCTCATATAACAATAGCAATAAAAAAATTGCCCTCTCAAGACCATTTCCTTTTAATGTTAAAATCCTCAACAATATTCAAGACCACAAACTAACCCCACTACACACCCACCTGTATACAAAGTTTGTAGTGGGGTCAGATCAGTCATATAACATACAATAACATACAATATGTTTACCGGCAGACATGCCACTCTTCACCCATAGGGTTTTTGTAAACTAGAACGTTAGCGGGAATGTTAATATAAAAATATATGCGGCAATTTTGTTAAGGGAGAGTAGCCATAACGGCAAGCTCACCTTAGCCTCAAAGGAGGTACATATCAACATAATGGACGTCATTATTACACTGTTATTGTAATGGGAGAATACAAAGCAAAGTTTTCCCTCACTGGATGATAATGGTCCAACTAAGATGATGTACTCACTCAAGCGGAGCTTACCTGTCAGTGTGTAAACTGTGGAAATCCAAAATTGTGTTGCACATTGGTTGCCCTCTGTCGCTGTCTCTCTCAGCCTGGTCTCTGGTGTGTCCTGTACTTGGTGTTCTGACACTTTCGCAGTGCTACACCTGTGTGCTTTTATAAACCCTTGTACTGGTGGGACTGGAATCACTTCAGGTGATGTTGACACGCACACAAACATGAAGTACCTGTTCCGCCCTCCAGCAGGGCTGTTGAGTGGGTATGAGTTTACCCCACACAGCGCAGGTACCCAGGGCCAGCCTGAATACCCTGTGTTACACCACCAATGTATGCACGCACGCACACACGCACATGCATGCACACACACACACACACACACACACACACACACGCACAGGCACACACACCACACACATGCTTGTATTTAATGTTGAAGGGGTAAATAAAGATGTTATACATTCATGCTACACACACATCAAATCAAACTTTATTTGTCACATGCGCCGAATACAAGTGTAGACTTTACCGTGAAATACTTACTTACAAGCCCTTAACCAACAGTGCAGTTCAAGAAAAGTTAAGAACATATTTACCAAGTAGACTAAAATTAAAAGTAATAATAAAAAGTAACAATAAGAATAACAATAACGAGGCTATATACAGGGGCACGGGTACCGAGTCAGTGTGCAGGGGTACAGGTTAGTTGAGGTAATTTGTACATGTAGGTAGGGGTGAAGTGACTATACATAGATAATAAACAGAGAGTAGCAGCAGTGTACAAAAAGTACACTGTAAATTGTCCGGTGGCGATTTTATTAATTGTTCAGCAGTCTTATGGCTTGGGGGTAGAAGCTGTTGAGGAGCATTTTGGTCCTAGACTTGGCGTCCGGTACCACTTGCCGTATGGTAGCAGAGAAAACAGTTTATAACTTGGGTGACTGGAGTCTCTGACAATTTTATGGGATGTCCTCTGACACCGCCTATTGTATAGGTCCTGGATGACAGCAAGCTTGGCCCCAGTGATGTACTGGGCCATTCGTACTACCCTCTGTATCGCCTTATGGTCAGATGCCAAGCAGTTGCCATACCAGGCGGTGATGCAACCGGTCAGGATGCTCTCGATGGTGCAGCTGTAGAACCTTTTGAGGATCTGGGGACCCATGCCAATGTTCTCCTGAGGGGGAAAAGTTTTTGTTGTACCCTCTTTACGACTGTCTTGGTATATTTGGACCATGATAGTTCATTGGTGATGTGGACGTCAAGGAACTTGAAACTGTCGACCCGCTCCACTGCAGCCCCGGCGATGTTAATGGGGGCCTGTTCGGCCCGCCTTTTCTGCCAGTTCTCTGACCTCCTCTCTATAGGCTGTCTCATCATTGTTGGTGATCAGGCCTACCACTATTGTGTCTTCAGCAAACTTAATGATGGTGTTGGAGTCGTGTTTGGCCGAGCAGTCGTGGGTGAACAGGCAATACAGGAGGGGACTACTACTATCACACCCCTGAGGGGCCCCAGTGTTAAGGATCAGCGTGGCAGACATGTTGTTGCCTACTCTTACCATCTGGGGGAGCCCCGTCAGGAGTCCAGGATCCAGTTGCACAGGGAGGTGTTTATTCCCAGAGTCCTTTGCTTATTGATAAGCTTCGTGGGCACTATGGTGTTGAACACTGAGCTGTAGTCAATGAACATTATTCTCACATAGGTGTCCCTTTTGTCCAGGTGAGAAAGGACAGTGTGGAGTGCGTGGATCTGTGGATCTGTTGGGGCGGTATGCGAATTGTAGTGGGTCTAGGGTTTCCTGGAGGATACTGTTGATGTGAGCCATGACCAGCCTTTCAAAGCACTTCATGGCCACCGACGTGAGTGCAACAGGGTGGTAATCATTTAGGCAGGTTACCTTCACTTCCTTGGGCACAGGGACTATGGTGGTCTGCATGAAACATGTCGGTTTTACAGTCACGGTCAGGGAGAGGTTGAAAATGTCATTGAAGACATTTGACAGTTGATCCTCGCATGCTTTAAGTACACATCCTCGTAATCTGTCTGGCCCAGCTGCTTTGTGAATGTTGACCTGTTTAAAGGTTTTGTTCACATCGGCAACTGAGAGCGCTATCACACAGTCATCCAGATTAGCTGGTGCTCTCGTGCATGCTCCAGTGTTGCTTGCCTTGAAGCAAGCATAAAATAAATTTAGCTCGTCTGGTAGGCTTGCGTCACTGGGCAGCTTGCGTCTGTGTTTCCCTTTCTAATCCGTAATAGTATTCAGGCCCTGCCACATCCGACGAGCGTCAGAGCTGGTGTAGTAGGATTCAATGACTTCTGGTTGGGATACTGTATGTACATACAGTCACAGTGGGGACGACATCGTCGATGCACTTACTGATGAAGCCGATGACTGAGGTGGTGTTCTCCTCAATGCCATTGGATGAATCCCGGAACATATTCCAGTCTGTGCTAGCAAAACAGTTCTGTAGTGTAGCAGCCGCATCATCTGACCACTTCCGTATTGAGCGAGTCACTGGTACTTCCTGCTTTAGTTTTTGCTTGCTAGCAGGAATCAGGAGGATAAAATTATGGTCAGATTTGCCAAATGGAGGGTGGGGGAGAGCTTTGTATGCATCTCAGTGTGTGGAGTAAAGGTGGTCTGGAATTTTTTTTCTCTGGTTGCACATGTGACATGCCGGTAAAATTTTTGGAAAACTGATTAAATTTGACTGCATTAAAGTCCCTGGCCACTAGGAGCACCGCTTCAATTTCTTCTTTGCTTATGGCCTTATAGAGTTAGTTGAGAGTGGTCTTAGTGCCAGCTTCGTTCTGTGGTGGTAAATAGATGGCTACGGATAATATAGATGAGAACTCTAGATAGATAGTGTGGTCTACAGCTTATCATAATGTGATCTACCTCAGGTGAGCAATACCTTGAGACTTCTTTAGTATTAGACATCGCGCACCAGCTGTTATTGACAAATAGACACACACCCCACCCCTTGTCTTACCAGAGGTAGCTTCTCTGTTCTGCCGGTGCATGGAAAATGATGCTAGCTCTATATTATCTGTATCGTTGTTCAGTCACGTCTTGGTGAAACATAAGATGTTACAGTTTTTGATGTCCCTTGTTAGGATAATCTTAATTGTAGGTCATCAATTTTATTTTCCAATGATTGCACGTTAGTAAGAAGAATGGATGGCAATGGGAGTTCACTCGCTCACAGAGGGATTCTTCACGCAGTAGATGTGGATCTGGGCCTGTTTCAGTGAAAGCAGGACATCATTCTCGCCGGACTCGTTAAAGGAAAAGGTTTCTTCCTGTACTATACGTATGCTAAAATGTATTATTCTATTGTACTGAGCCATTTACTTTATGTTCATATTCTTATATTTTATTTCTTATTGTTGTAGCATTGTCGAGAAAGAACCTGCAAGTTGGACAGTGTATACCATGTGTATCCCATACACTTGACTAATTAAACTGGAAAACTATGTCAAGAGGAAACACACACACACACACACACACACACACACACACACACACACACACACACACACATGCTTGTATTTGCTTTTGATGGGGGAAATAAAGATCTTGAATTGTAGCCACATTTTGTGATAATACGTATGCCACATGAGTAGTATCTGCTGGCAGTGATTGTAGATTGGTTGTTGCACCATGTGAGGCTTTTATAGTGTTTAACGTTGGATGGTTGTCTGGTTCGTCTTGATGCTCAGGACCGGTGTGCTGTTGAGGGAAATGTCAATGAGGATTAGCATAAGAACAGGGAAGGGCTTGTCACCTGATGCTATTCCACAGCCCGTTGGCTCAGCAGCATTCATAATAAAACAACACAGTGAGGGACTCACGCGCCAGGCCTCTACCGCAGATTCATTACAAATCCATTGCTTTTATTGTTTGTGTGTTAGGCGACTCTCAACTGTATGCAAAAGGTTTTATTGTCTTCTCAGGAATTCAGCCTTCTCTGTGTGGCTTTTGACATCCCCCATTCTGTCTCACTTTCTCTCTTTGAAGTAGAGATTCAGTTGTCTTTACTTCCTGTAGGTCTGATATTTGATTGTTAACAGTAATGCTATTGGTCAACAAGATTTTGACTGAGATTCATTGTCTCTTTCTCTTTGTTCCTGACTTGCACTGGTGAGATACACTCTCTCTTTCTCTCTCCACCCCAGGGACTCTTGGGGCATGGCCTTTTCAGGCTATGACCTATCTCTCTCTCCCCCTCTGATCATGCCTAGAAAAATGCATTGTAATGCTAGTATTTTCTTGTAACTTAAGCATTATGCCTTATTTGTGAATCCGTTCATTTTACAATTATATTAAAACTGCACTATGCAGAAATCGCTACGCCATTTCCTGCTTGTAAAATTCTAATAGTTTATCTAATTTTAGTTTATGTGAAAAACAAACAAGCACGTATAGTGCAGAGAATCATAGTGCCATCTAATCTGCTGTAAAGTATACTCTCCATAACCACAAATGTTGTATTTTCAGCTGTTTGAAGCTGGTGAACAAAACTTAAAAACAGATCTACCTGTTCTTAGACTTGCTTTAAATGAGAATGACAGATCTATAACTCACTGTTCTATGTGAATTTGGTCAGGTTACCCAAAACGTTACAAATTGCAGCTTTAAACAATACTTGCTTTGTGCATAATACTTAATTAAGTTTAGGGTTAGGATTTCAGGTTAAGGGCAGGGTTGGTTTAGTGCTTAGGGAAAAAAGGATTTTGAATGGGACTGAATTGTGTCCCCACAAGGTTAGTTATACAAGACTGTATGTGTGTGTGTAGAGGTCCAAACCACTGACCTCAAAGAAAGGCTTAGTCTGAATATTTCAATGTAGACCTCTCTCTCTCCCCCTGCTTGTCACCCCCCCCCCCCCCTCTCTGACTGCAGTGTTGTTGCAGTGAGACTGTGTAAGAGACGCATGTGTGTGCATACTAACTCATGGAGTGCTGTGCCTGCATCCCTCCTGTCTAATCCAAACACAGACCTGCTGCCTACTCTCCTATTCTTCTAAATAAAGCAGAGTAAGCATTGAGCTGTTATTAAAGGTGATGGAGACAGATGGAGCCTGTTGTTTACAAGTTCAACTGAATCACTGGCCTATCAGCCATGACACCCTGAACATAGTCGAGAGAGATGGAGGGAGGGAGAGGGGAGGAGGGGTGGATGACTAACAAATGTGTAGTAAGATCATTCATCACTGTCTGCATATATCATATATCTAGTCGGAGGTCATTAGTGGGTGGAACAACACATCTCTCAGATTGATGTAGCATCTCAGCTCTACATTCAGTAACACTCTGTCTAGACTCAGAGAAGTTAGAATGCAGCTCCACAGAAAGATGTTACCGATGTCCACAGAACTGCTACTGGTGGACCACATGCAGCTCTTCAGTCTTTGAGACAAGTGACACTATAGAGTCATCCTAATAGATTTTCACGTTGAAAGCTAATATATACAGCAAGTAGGGTATCCATTATTTAATATTTGGCAGCCCAAAAGTAACATCTCTTTGAACCTGGTCAAATGTTGGGGGCTGTTGGAGGCATCATACATTGATTATAGTTTTGAGTAGATACCGTTCTCTGTCCTCACCAGACCTATCTAAGAGCAGAGATTACATTCATGAAAAATGTATTGTGTCGGTCGACAAGGCAAAGTGGAGGAGAGCCGTTGTGTATAATGCCCTGGGTGGCATCCTAAAGTCATGATGAATTGATATCTCCCAATCTGTCACCCATCTCAGTCAGTGGTGATGTTGATATTCAAACATCCCAGCAGGCTGTAGGCCAGTTCTCAGTCTTATTCAAATCTGTCCTGAACACAACACAACACCCTCGGCACCTCTGGCTGTGAGAATGATAACCCCTCCTGTTTGAAGAGCACAGTGCAATAGCAATACATCTAGAGCTCTTTCTCTGTGATGTCACCACATGAAACACATCTCCTATTCTCTAATAGTGGGATTACATTTAGATTATGTGTGTGGGTTAGTTTAAATTCATATGCCTGTTTTTCTGCCTGTCTCTTTGTCTGTCACATATGGTCACACCTCACACACACATCCATGGAAACACACACATCCATGGAAACACACACATCCATGGAAACACACACATCCATGGAAACACACACATCCATGGAAACACACTCATCCATGGAAACACACACCCATGGAAAAACACACATCCATGGAAACACACTCATCCATGGAAACACACTCATCTAAGGAAACACACACATCCATGGAAACACACTCATCCAAGGAAACACACACATCCATGGAAACACACTCATCCAAGGAAACACACACATCCATGGAAACACACACATCCATGGAAACACACACCCATGGAAACACACACATCCATGGAAACACACACCCATGGAAAAACACACATCCATGGAAACACACTCATCCAAGGAAACACACACATCCATGGAAACACACTCATCCAAGGAAACACACACATCCATGGAAACACACACATCCAAGGAAACACACACATCCATGGAAACACACACATCCATGGAAACACACACATCCATGGAAACACACACATCCATGGAAACACACTCATCCAAGGAAACACACACATCCATGGAAACACACTCATCCAAGGAAACACACACATCCATGGAAACACACACATCCATGGAAACACACTCATCCAAGGAAACACACACATCCATGGAAACACACACATCCATGGAAACACACACCCATGGAAACACACACATCCATGGAAACACACACCCATGGAAAAACACACATCCATGGAAACACACTCATCCAAGGAAACACACACATCCATGGAAACACACTCATCCAAGGAAACACACACATCCATGGAAACACACACATCCATGGAAACACACACCCATGGAAACACACACATCCATGGAAACACACACCCATGGAAAAACACACATCCATGGAAACACACTCATCCAAGGAAACACACACATCCATGGAAACACACACATCCATGGAAACACACACCCATGGAAACACACACATCCATGGAAACACACACCCATGGAAAAACACACATCCATGGAAACACACTCATCTAAGGAAACACACACATCCATGGAAACACACACATCCATGGAAACACACACATCCATGGAAACACACACACCCATGGAAAAACACACATCCATGGAAACACACTCATCCAAGGAAACACACACATCCATGGAAACACACACATCCATGGAAACACACATCCATGGAAACACACACATCCATGGAAACACACACACCCATGGAAACACACACATCCATGGAAACACACACATCCATGGAAACACACACACCCATGGAAACAAACAAACAGCCGTCTGTCTTTCCTTTACACTGTTAGGTTTTAATCCTTTCACTCATCCTTGGTCACTTCTTGAAAATAGCAAGGGGGTTTTGTTCATGTGTATAAGTGGTCTGACTGACCCTCACTGTGAACTTTGGAAAGGCCAGCTGTTCCCCTTTACAGGATGACTGAAGAGACTGGTCTCCCAGACACACATTGATTAGAGAAGCATTAATCAATCCCAGGGATTATCCCTGGCATGGAAAAGGCTGCTTTCTATAGCAAACCAATTACACTTTTTATGGGATGGGAAGGTTAACTGGCTCGATGAGCAATCCGTTTAAATCATTGACACTCGAGGTCTGGAGACACATGCAAGGGAAGTTGAGAGGAGAAGAATGGGTCATTCTGGATGGAGGGGTGAAGGGAAGAGAGGGGTGAAGGATAGAGGGGTGAATGATGGAGGGTGAAGGGAAGAGGAGAGGAGAAGAATGAGTCTTTCTGGATGGAGGGGTGAAGAGAAGAGGAGAAAAACGTGTCGTTCTGGATGGAGGGGTGAAGGGGAGAGGAGAGGAGAAGAACGGGGTGATCTGGATGGACAGGGGGAGGGGCATATGGATGGAGAGGTGAAGGGTATATGGATGGACAGGGGGAGGGGCATATGGATGGAGAGGTGAAGGACATATGGATGGAGAGGTGAAGGGCATATGGATGGAGAGGTGAAGGGCATATGGATGGAGAGGTGAAGGGTCATATGGATGGAGAGGTGAAGGGCATATGGATGGAGAGGTGAAGGGTCATATGGATGGAGAGGTGAAGGGCACATGGATGGAGAGGTGAAAGGTCATATGGATGGAGAGGTGAAGGGCATATGGATGGAGAGGTGAAGGGCATATGGATGGACAGGGGGAGGGGAATATGGATGGAGAGGTGAAGGGTCAAATGGATGGAGAGGTGAAGGGCATATGGATGGAGAGGGGAAGGGTCATATGGATGGAGAGGTGAAGGGTCATATGGATGGAGAGGGGAAGGGTGGAGGGGTGTTTTGGATGGAGAGGTGAAGGGTCATATGGATGGAAAGGTGAAGGGTTATATGCATGCAGAGGGGGTGATGGTATAGAGAGAATAAGGGAAAACATAAAATTATATTATTGGCCATTAAAGTTAATTGGAGAGGTTTCTGTGAAAGGTCTATGGAATCAAGAATGCATGTCCTTGTCCTTGTTGTTTTGATGAGAGAGTGTCTTCCCTTCATGCTGCATTGGTCATGCAGTGGGAGGTGTGTGTGTGTTTGTGTGTGCTTGCATGTGTGTGTCCCCGTGCGTGCGTGTGTGTGTCTGTGCATGCGTGTGTGTCTGTGCGTGCGTGTTTGTGCGTGAGCGTATGTGCGTGTGTGTGCGTGCGTGCGTGTGTGTCTGTGCGTGCGTGTTTGTGCATGCGCGTGTGTGCGTGTGTGTATCTGTGCGTGCGTGTTTGTGCATGCGCGTGTGTTTGATGAGGGATGAGGAGGAGGAGCTGAAAAAGGTCCTCTCTTCACTTTAATGGGTCTCATTCCATTAATGACCACCGCATGAACTTTCCTTAATGTTGCCACTAGTATTAGAGGAGCTAAATTAACCTTGTGAAGAGAAACATCCTCTCATTACCTTGTAAAGAGAAACATCCTCTCATTACCTTGTAAAGAGAAAGATCCTCTCATTACCTTGTAAAGAGAAACATCCTCTCATTACCTTGTAAAGAGAAACATCCTCTCATTACCTTGTGAAGAGAAACATCCTCTCATTACCTTGTAAAGAGAAACATCCTCTCATTACCTTATAAGAGAAACATCCTCTCATTACCTTGTAAAGAGAAACATCCTCTCATTACCTTGTAAAGAGAAGCATCCTCTCATTACCTTGTGAAGAGAAGCATCCTCTCATTACCTTGTAAAGAGAAACATCCTCTCATTACCTTGTGAAGAGAAACATTCTCTCATTACCTTGTGAATAGAAACATCCTCTCATTACCTTGTGAAGAGAAACATCCTCTCATTACCTTATGAAGAGAAACATCCTCTCAATACCTTGTGAAGAGAAACATCCTCTCATTACCTTGTGAATAGAAACATCCTCTCATTACCTTGTGAATAGAAACATCCTCTCATTACCTTGTGAAGAGAAACATCCTCTCATTACCTTGTGAAGAGAAACATCCTCTCATTACCTTGTAAAGAGAAACATCCTCTCATTACCTTGTGAATAGAAACATCCTCTCATTACCTTGTAAATATAAACATCCTCTCATTACCTTGTGAAGAGAAACATCCTCTCATTACCTTGTGAAGAGAAACATCCTCTCATTACCTTGTAAAGAGAAACATCCTCTCATTACCTTGTAAAGAGAAACATCCTCTCATTACCTTGTAAAGATAAACATCCTCTCATTACCTTGTGAAGAGAATTATCCTCTCATTACCTTGTAAAGAGAAGCATCCTCCAATTACCTTGTAAAGAGAAACATCCTCTCATTACCTTGTGAAGAGAAACATCCTCTCATTACCTTGTGAAGAGAAACATCCTCTCATTACCTTGCAAAGAGAAACATCCTCTCATTACCTTGTAAAGAGAAACATCCTCTCATTACCTTGTAAAGAGAAACATCCTCTCATTACCTTGTAAAGAGAAACATCCTCTCATTACCTTGTAAAGAGAAGCATCCTCTAATTACCTTGTAAAGAGAAACATCCTCTCATTACCTTGTAAAGAGAAACATCCTCTCATTACCTTGTGAATAGAAACATCCTCTCATTACCTTGTGAAGAGAAACGTCTTCTCATTACCTTGTAAAGAGAAACATCCTCTCATTACCTTGTAAAGAGAAACATCCTCTCATTACCTTGTAAAGAGAAGCATCCTCTAATTGCCTTGTAAAGAGAAACATCCTCTCATTACCTTGTAAAGAGAAACATCTTCTCGTTACCTTGTAAAGAGAAACATCCTCTCATTACATTGTGAAGAGAAACGTCCTCTCATTACCTTGTAAAGAGAAACATCCTCTCATTACCTTGTGAAGAGAAACATCCTCTCATTACCTTGTGAATAGAAACATCCTCTCATTACAACATCACCACCTCATAAAGTAATATATAAAGTAAAGCAACTTCAATTAGCTCGTAAAGCCTTACATTTTAACGACAGCCACTAGTTTATAAGACCTAATCTGTCTTCCAGTCCTCCCCTCCAGTATGTGATGAGTCTCTCATCTGTGATGGGAGACTCTGTTAATGGGAAAGGTGTTATGTTTACACACTAGACTTGACATTTATTGTCCAGATCGTCTTGTCTGAGTCGCCTGAACATATGCAGTTCATACATTGTTCAAATAGAAAATGCTGTTTTACAGACCAATAGAAATGTTTGATTTTAGCTGGAAAGGTTCCCCAGTTTGAGCCTAGGTTTTGTGGCATCGCTTTCATGTGCCGACTTCAGTGCCACAGTCATTGGAGGCCCAGCAAGCTGCTCTACTCTCTCAGCCCTTTGAAGTGGAAATGCAGGACTTGATATATTGTTTTAAAGGGTGTAATTGACTTTGTATAATTCAGACACGGACCGCAGTCGGTACCTCGACTCGTTCATGATTGATTACAACTTGTTTTATGAAATATGTACAATGCAGCATTCATTATTTATGTATCTCTTAACCTGCGAATTATAGTCAACCACCACCTGTCCACCACAACCTCTAACGTAAACAGATGATCAACTTGAGGGTATAACATTTAGTTCAAGAACAAGATCAATTACAGAAGTCAGTTGAGGCAACGGTAAAGCGAGATCAAATATCATGACTGTTCTACACTGACTATGAATGAAGAGGTGCTCCAGTTTCTTTTAGAATAACATATTATGACAGATTATTCTGTGCTTCGTTGATCCATTGCGGCAGAATGGAGACGTAAGGAGGAGACTTTAAAAAGGTCACCGTGCAGGTTATTAATGGCATGACAAATAGCAAATGGGCAATTCCACAGTAACAGAAAAATCTGATTGTTCACTTTAAAATGTATATCCAACAAAAAATAACAATCATTCTGTTGCCGTGGAATTTCCCAGATATCTTGATTTCCATGTTAACAGTCCAGCTCATCCAGACCTGACCTGACCTGGTAATCTCAAGGAACATTTATGTATGAAGCACACACAGATAAAAGATGCATAGTTTGCTGTACCAGTACAATTAGCACAATAGGCATGCTAAAACAAAGCAAGATGTGAACTACAGTATTTTGTGTTGTTTCTAATCCATCTTCCAGCATAGATCACTATTGCTGTCCATGGTCCTGAATCTGGCTCTGGCATACAGTAGACAGTAAAACAATACTATCCACCAAAGCATTTATTCAGACTCCTTCCCATCCCTCCACATCTTATGAGCTGTAGTGTGTAACAAGGTACGTGTGCAGCTATCCCAGCCAGCCCCTCTCAGCCCAACGGTCCCCTCATGTCAGTGACAGCCCAGGTCTCAGGCCCTCTCTGCTGGTGGCCAGTCCCTCAGTGGGACTCGGACATGACGTGCTCTCCCTGCTGGCCCCCCACCTGCACCAGGGTCTGGCTGACTGATCACCTGAATACATTTCCCATGTATACACACACACTCACTGTCACACCGCTATTCTCCACCTGACACTCTCTACCCATTCTTTTTTCCACCTTTTCTTGAAAGGTAATTGAATTTCCTGAATTTTCAGAGGGTACACATGAAGACAGGGGTAAGCAGGTGTCCTCACAGAGTTTACTGGGATTGCTTTATGCAAAAGACGAATTTGTCAAAATGTTAAGTATGTGTGTGTATGCATTGCATGAGTGTCAGCTATTTCCCTAATGTCAGCTGCAGCATTGTCCAAATTCTGACAATCTGTTCAGGCAACATAATTGTCTGAAGTCATGGGGCAAGCTGTTTGAGTGCTACTTATAATCAACAGAAAATGACAAAGTGTAGTTGGAAACCCTTCAGCAGTGAGAAGTAGAATGTTGATATCTTTAGGAGTATTTTCCCTCCCAGGGGAGACTGGGGGGAGGGGGAGGATGAAATATACATACACGCGATCAGGGTTACATGAAGAACAGGAAATGATTGACAAACAGTCACAGCTTGCTCAGATGGACAGCCCTGCTCCACAAAAGATAAGGCCAGTGACCTTAACCTGTGTCGGGGTGTGCGTGTGCATGCATGTGCGTGTCCATGAGTGTGTGTGACTGAGTGAGTGTGTGTCCGGCTGTGTCTATGCCCTCAGGGAACACTGACTTATGTGTAGTCTACAACGTCTGTCTATTCACCATTGTCATCCACTCTGCTTCAGGCAGTAGAGGTAGAGGTGGCTGTTCAACCTGAGCTTCCCTTGTCACCTGTCTAGACATCAGAAAGATAACATCAGCAGTTTTAATCCATCCAGACCTGAGAGTCTAATGGAGAGATATTGGTATTTCAGCAAGTATGCACTCCTTAAACTAAATGGCAATCTATCAATGAAATCTCAGGGCCTGACAGACTTGACATATTAGGTGTCAAGCAATGTCACACCTAAGTGAAATAAAGGCTTCTGTTTTAGACACAGAGGTTGGCTAATCATGTACATCACATCTGTCAAACTTATTCCACGGAGGCCCAAGTGTCTCAAGTTTTTCACTCTTTCCTTGTATTTGGTTGATAAATGTAGGTCACTAATAAGTAAGAAACTCCCCTCACCTGCTTGTCTAGGTCTTAATTGAAAGGAAAAAACAAAAACCTGCAGACACTAGGCCCTCCATAGAATGAGTTTGACACCCCTGATGTACACCAACCAACCAGAGCCAAGTTTACACAACTACTGAGCTGATTGGGAGAGGGGAAAGCTGTTTCAGCCCTTGGTGAGAAAGTGCATGATTTTTTAAAATCAGAACCAGCTATTTATTGTTTGATCACTGCCCTAATCATTGCCCTAAGGCATCAGAGTGTCTTTCTCTTAGAAAATGAATTTATTGTTTGATCACTGCCCTAATCATTGCCCTAAGGCATCAGAGTGTCTTTCTCTTAGAAAATGAATTTATTGTGTGATCACTGCCCTAATCATTGCCCTAAGGCATCAGAGTGTCTTTCTCTTAGAAAATGAATTTATTGTGTGATCACTGCCCTAATCATTGCCCTAAGGCATCAGAGTGTCTTTCTCTTAGAAAATGAATTTATTGTGTGATCACTGCCCTAATCATTGCCCTAAGGCATCAGAGTGTCTTTTTCTTAGACAAGGAAATTACACACACTCTTTCCCTGCTTGCTTGAGGATTTCAAATAAGATGTTAACCTGCCTTCCGTTCTCCACACCTCAATTTATTAAATGGATGAGTCTCTCTGTATGTCTCTCTGGGTTAAAGCCACACTCTGGCAACCACAGACGTTCTATAGTCGGCTCATAACTTTATTTAGGCATTTATTTTTCCTCAGAGATGTCTTGGCAATTATTGCTGCCACTTCAAATTGCTGGTGGATTTTGGATGAACATGAGATGAACATGAGATGAACATGAGAAGTGCTTGAGGGTCTAGCCGGACTGCTTTCTAATTACTGAGGGCAGGATATTATTTTGTACTCATGTCAGGGGAGAGACATCTGTATCAGAGTATACATCCCTATGACTAGTGCACGTCGTGCCAGGAAGATCTACAGATGATTTAAACTTATTTTGACTCGCGTCAGACAGAGCTAGCTCTAACCTTAGCTTAACGTCCACACCCCGGCTTAACCCTGACCCTAAACCCAACCCTAGCTTCATATTTTTTTTTTTTTTAACCTTTATTTAACTAGGCAAGTCAGTTAAGAACAACTTCTTATTTTCAATGACGGCCTAGGAACAGTGGGTTAACTGCCTGTTCAGGGGCAGAACGACAGATTTGTACCTTGTCAGCTCGGGGATTTGAACTTGCAACCTTTCGGTTACTAGTCCAACTCTCTAACCACTAGGCTACCCTGCCACACCCCGGATTAACCTTAACCCCAACCCTTAACCCTAAACCCTAACCCTTAACCCTAACCCTATGAAGGTTCACTAACATTTTACATTGACACTGATCAGCGTAGCGGCTGTTAGAGGAAGTGACGTATCTTCTCTTGATAGCATCACAGTCTTCATACTAAAGGAGAACTGCCTTGCTCTTAATCATTATGATCAAATTCAAGTCTTTGTCCTAGAAACCATCTTTCAATATAAACTGTGGAAATAGCCAGTCAATGTCTGCTTCTCCATAGAGCCCAAATGACTGAGTGTGGTTGCATCAGTGTGTGTGAATCAGTGGTGGCTGGTGGCCCTTTAAATGGTGAGGACAGGCTCATAGTAATGGCTTGAACGGAGCGAATGGAATGATCTCAAACACTTGGTTTCCATGTGTTTGATACCATTCCATTCATTATTATGAGACATCCTCCCCTGAATAGCCTCCTCTGGTGTGAAGTCTCTGATAGATAGGCTGCACCACCTGTTCGGGCCTTCTCTTGTGTCTTCACTGCTCAGTGAGAAACAATATGAACCCTTTACATCTCAGAGAACCTCCTCCTACTCACCAGCGACCTCGGTAATCTGCTAAGCAAAATGAGGTGGACCCCCATCTCTACAACCCCCGTTCCCCCCAGCTCCCCCAAACCCGGACACGCTTCATTTCAGTTTTCTGATGACAGTGATGAGACAAGAGGCAACCCTCCCCCATCTTCACCAGGAACAGATGAGACAACAGGCACCCGCTCCTCCACCACATCTCTACCACTCACATTAACACTAGGAGCATTACCAGATGGCTAGGAAGACAACCACAGACTTCATTTGCTGTTTAGTTTTCATTATGTGCAGAGACGCAACGAGTGGAATGATCAATGCTATGGGTGATGCAGTCCATTTCTCTGAAACACTCTAGAATTGGTACACAGGACAAAGTGGTGGTAATTCTATACTGGTTACTCTATACTATAAAATGACTAAATTATATTGTAATACAAAAATGGACTGGATAGTGATAGATTCAATTTGTCCCATTACTTCAGCGACGTTGGTCTGGATCAAGAAGAATAAAACAGTTAAGATATGAATACGCCTTTCTCCTCCTTTTGTCTCCACACACATGCTTTTATTTATTAAAGTGGTTTAGAACAAATTCTGACATGCGTTTCCATTTCCTGGCATTTTAAAATTAACGCAAAATGTATGTTACTTTTCATTACACTTAACTTGAAAGAATCATTTTTGTGTCTGGAGAAAGCCTTCAGCATTTGCATTTTAATTATACGATTTTGATAGTCCGAAGTTGATTGCCTCCATTTTCTGGCATCAGGTTAATTGTGTGAGCTTCATGCTGCTTCATTGTGAACTTGTGCCACAACTAGACTGAGTATAATAAGGACGTTAGGGTGTCTATTTGGTATTTTTCTCTTCTGAACATGAATGCACCTGACAGTCTACATGGAGGTTGATAAGACAACATGATTGGTGTTTGGAGAATTCTTACACACTCTTTGATGTGAGGGTGATCTGACATGGTGTTGCTCTTTGTGGGTTTTGAGATAGACAGAAAAAGACAGTTTACTGGTGAGCAAGACATCAGCATACCACCCTGCAAACCACTGCTGGCTTGCTTCTGAAGCTAAGCAGGGTTGGTCCTGGTCAGTTCCTGGATGGTAGACCAGATACTGCTGGAAGTGGTGTTGGAGGGCCAATAGGAAGCTCTCTTTCCTCTGGTCTAAAAAAAGATCCCAATTCCCCAGGGCAGTGATTGGGGACACTGCCCTGTGTAGTGTGCCGTCTTTCGTATGGGACGTTAAATGGGTGTCCTGACTCTCTGAGGGCATTAAAGATCCCATGGCACTTATCGTAAGAGTAGGGGTGTTAACCCCGGTGTCCTGGCTAAGTTCCCAATCTGGCCCTCAAACCATTACAGTCACCTAACAATCCCCAGTTTTACAATTGGCTCATTAATTCATCTCCTCTCCCCTGTAACTATTCCCCAGGTTGTTGCTGTAAATGAGAACGTGTTCTCAGTCAACTTACCTGGTAAAATAACGGATAAGACAGGCGGAGAGCATCACATAGTTATAGCTGTGTACTCTGCTCTTCTCTATTCAGAGGTTTCCAGTGATTTACATCGATTGACTCCCAGCACTTGACCAGGCAGCCCAGCCATAACCTCCCTCCACAGAGACCAGACCCAGGGGGAACGCTCCTTAGCTCTCTGTTCAGGGGGATTAGGGGAGGGGGGCTTTCCATTGAGGAATCTGCCATGCATCGGAAATCTTTGCTACTCTGAGAGGACAGTATGAAAGGGAAGGACAACAGTGGATTGAGTCATACAATGTCGCAGTTGCAGGTCTTCATTTATTGTAACATGTCCTTTCTTCTATGTTCATGTACTGTACGTGTAACAATCTCTAAACTCATGTATAGTCACCATTATTTGAGTGATTGTAAATGGTCATCAATAAATAATCATGTCCTTAAGAGTAGACAGCACTGCTCTTTAGGGCCCCACTCTACTGAGTGGAGAGAAAAGCTGGACAAAAATAACGTTCACCTTAATCAGGACAATTACCAAGCACTGAGCTGGAAAGCACAATCCCTATTTACAAGATAGCAGTAACCTCTTACCTAGTGTCATACTGCCCATCAAATGAGCTTTTACCTTCTACCCAGGCAATTTTCAAAGCTCCGATTCGCACATTACTTTAAATGACGCAACCAAAGCAATGTAGATTTCAATTACTGTGACAAGTATGAGAATATTCATGTCAAGAATTGCTTTTTTTTCCACCAATGTATACCCAATGGGATTGTCCAGGGGAAGTTTGTTATTTGGAATGAAGAAAACTCATTGTGATTAACAGTCAGCAGCATCCACTGTTTTGTGATTGCTATCATGGGCAAATGGGAAACAGATTTGACGAGAGGTTTACAAATGAGGTGAGGGCAAACACAAAGCAGCTGTTTTTTTCTTTCCAGAGTTTATAACGCTCCCATCAGCCCCAGACTAAATGGTTGTGAAATTCCAAGAGCATCCTTCCTCATCTCCCCAACCCCATAAGCTCCTCCCTGCTGCTTGGGGATTTGAGAGGTATCGACTATGTCTGGAATATGTCTGACATATTCAGAGCAGAGAGGGAATACAGTATTAGCATTTCAATTGAGGGACTGTTTTCTCCAGTGCTGTAACACGCCACAACACACCGAAAGCTACTCACTCCAGTCACATTCCCTTTTCTTCTTACACTCTTTTTTGTTTTAAATGTCATCGTCTTTCCTCCGCTCCCCTCTCTCTTTGTCCCTCACATCTCCACTCTTTGTCTTTGTTTTCTTTATTGATATTCAACAATTTATATTCTGCTGTTTCCATCTGTCACTTTTTATGTGCTTTATTCAAAACCCCAAAACCTGACCTTTCCACCGCCCCTCCTGGTCTGTAGTCAAACCCTAAATGTCAGCCTTTGATCTCCCTGAACCGCTAGGCAGTCAGCCTCCACTTTACCAGCTCTCATCTTCATTTGGGCTGAAATAAGCTGGACTTTACTGGGCTGCACTCCTCTCTTCAGTAGACAGGGGAAAGCTGGGGAGGTAAGGCCAGATGAGGCCCCATCTGGAAAGACCCAGGCCATGCCAACTCTCTCCCCAGTCTCTGGAAACGCTCCCCACTCATCAGCAGCCATCAAAGAGTGTAAAGCCCTCCCAGCCCTCCCCAGGCCTCCCTGGCACAGTGGGCTGCCCCTCGCTCCCGGTTCCCAGCCTCATTACAGACAAAGAGAGGTACAATCAGCCAGCACCTCTTCCACGCTGCCACTCACGTGACCGCAGAAATACAGTAGTTACAGGATTAGAATACAGATAAAAGAGAGCACGTCTGAGGGGTCCAATCACAAGGTGTGGATGCTCTAGCTGTTTCCTGTAATAGCCATATCCCCAGCAGAGACTGAGATCAATAGATAAATTGCATGGTAAGATATGTAGGCAAGCCAGATGTGCAGCTCAATGGTCTGCGTTGTGCAATTAGAATACAGAGTGTATTTTAACGGTTCCCTCTCTCTCAATCCTCTCTTTTCTTTTTCTCTAACCACAGTGAGTGGAGTAAAGTCCTAGGCCAGTGGTCACCAACCATTTCTGAGTCAAGATCACTTTCGCAGGCAAAAAGCAAGCTCAGATTTTACATTAACCTCACACAAACAGTTTTGTAGGAATGAGGTTTGGGCAGTAAGGACTAATACATTATCAGAGCATATTGGCTGTATGATTGGCCTGACAATTTGTTAATCAGACCATATTATATTTCAAAACTCAAGCTTTGATAACAAAATAGATGGTTTAGCACATGTGAGGCACTGTGGAGCAGGAACTGAAATAATTCACTTTTGTTTAACTGGACTGTTGGTACCTGCATCTGATGGTCAACGAGGTCAAATCACGACATCAGTGATCTTCAAGTCGAAAAGTCAGAGCTCTGGAAACATGCCTGACTTTACGACCAAGTTGGATGACCATTCAAAACAAATTTTCCCAACCGCCTCTCACGGTCCTCGCTCTCTCCTTCCTTTCCTCCGGTGAGACTGACCAGACAGAGGGGACACCGTCTTCCACCTGATGGCAAAACTCAAGTCACACCGCATCTGCCTCATGCACAAATTCATGTTGTTCATATGACCAGAGAAAGTTCAATATTCCTTAATATTAAAATCAACACGACGAGCTGCTAAAAATAATAAAATGCAGGGCTATGATACTTGGCAACTCATTCATTGCAGCTGCAGCCTGAGCGGAAGTACAGAGAAGCGCGTTTTGTAATAGTGTTGAATAAAAACAGTGACAGTGCTGAATATAAAGTTAAACATGAACTCACTCATAAAAACAGCACCTCTTTGCTGTATTCGTTGACAGTCTCTCTGTGGTTTTAAAAGTTATTTAATCTGAAGTAGGCTAGTAGCCTATTAAACTTGGCTGTGGCCAGGGTCATGGAAGCTCTGCAGCCACGGTGATTTGACCTATCCAATTGGGCAGTGAGGCAGGTGCACTCGATTTAGTCACAGATTTGCCAGTCTGCTGGGTAGGCGGAGTTTGCCTCATGGGAACACTTTGCTTACCCCGTGCGCAGGACTTTTGAATCAAGTGCACCTACCGGCAACAGCTTGACACAATTTTTAAAAAGGAGCGGAAGACTTTATCGTTCCTTGGCTTTTCTACAGACATATTTGGTCGACTAGGAATGCCTTGAAGATTGACCAGTTGGCGACCATTGTCCTAGGCATACCCTGATTCAACGAGCTGTCATTGAATGGAACAAAGTACTACAGTGCCTCACTTTTTGTCATATAAGATGTAACCTGGGGAATGTAACCTGGGGAAAGTGGGTGGTGCATTGTATAGAGGATCCAGCAGCCTATTTAGGTCCAGATAGAATCGGAGCACAGGAGGTTGGTGGCACCTTAATTGGGGAGGATGGGCTCGTGAGAATGGCTGGAGCAGAATCAGTGGAATGGTATCAAATACATTAAACACGTGGTTTCCAGGTGTTTGATGCCATTTCATGAATATTTGCGAGGTGTTTATTTCTTATTGACGTTCCATCAATTGTTGGGCGTATGGACTTTTGTAGCCTGCTCAAGTTAACTTTGTTATATCGCTATTGGCTAAGTTTATTATTTTTGTTAATCAAGTATTTTTCTTACTCTATGGATCCAATCTCAAAGTGAATAGATCTAATCATGATCTGGTAGTGGTTTTAACTAGGCCTATGACAGAAGTGGAGACCCCGCGAATTGGCCATCACTATAGTAGCTCTCTCTGGCTTGGCTCATGCAGCGACGCCACTCAATGAGCAGACAAATCTTTGGTGGGAAAGAGGGGCCAAGCACCGAGTGTTATGCTAATTATTTCCATTTACATGGTAAGAGTGAATTGCAGGCATTTACCACGTGCCATCTGCTAGCTAGGTTGAAGAAGTGGGTAGAAGCCATTAGCCATAGCTATTACCCACACAAAGAAAGCCATGTTTCAAAGTTGATACATATGCATCCAGGTTCGGTCAACTTTTTTGAATAGCATAAATCACAAGAATTCAATCATGATATTAACAGTGTTCTCTATTTGAAGTATAAAATGTAATACTCTTGAGACTAGGGGAAATAGGTTGATTGCTGTGTTAAACAACTGCCGTCATGGATGCCTCGCTTGCCAACAGCTTCGTGGCTATTGTAGTCTTTTAACTGTAGAACAACAGGGATATCTAAAGTTGTCCCAGGTGAGGCAGGCATGCAAGGGAGGGTCAACTGCTCTATGAACTGTCTGAGCAGGGGAACGGGCCCAATTCTCTTTCCAGCGAGCACTCACCTTGTACTGCTTTGAACCCAACCACTCGCAGACTTTCGTCTTCATTTGTCTTCATTAGACTTCATTAGTCTTACTGCTCGAACACACCTAATGAGTTCATGTGGGGAGAAATGGAGGGAAATCACATGAAGATATTTCACAGGCACAATGGACAAGTTTGTTTTCCACGGCCCGGGATGGGTGGGTTATTTCTTCTTAGGCAGTGGTGTAAAGTACTTACGTAAAAAGACGTTAAAGTACTATTTAAGTCAGGGGTTTTTGTATCTGTACTTTGCTATTTGTATTTATTTTTAAACTTTTACTTTTATTTCACGACATTCCTATTCCAATTCACATAATTATTAAGAGAACATCCCGGTGATCCCTATTTCCTCTGATCTGGAGGAATCACTAAACAGAGAACATCCCTGGTGATCCCTATTTCCTCTGATCTGGAGGACTCACTAAACAGAGAACATCCCTGGTGATCCCTATTTCCTCTGATCTGGAGGACTCACTAAACAGAGAACATCCCTGGTGATCCCTATTTCCTCTGATCTGGAGGACTCACTAAACAGAGAACATCCCTGGTGATCCCTATTTCCTCTGATCTGGAGGACTCACTAAACAGAGAACATCCCTGGTGATCCCTATTTCCTCTGATCTGGAGGACTCACTAAACAGAGAACATCCCTGGTGATCCCTATTTCCTCTGATCAGGAAGACTCACTAAACAGAGAACATCCCTGGTGATCCCTATTTCCTCTGATCTGGAGGACTCACTAAACAGAGAACATCCCTGGTGATCCCTATTTCTTCTGATCTGGAGGACTCACTAAACAGAGAACATCCCTGGTGATCCCTATTTCCTCTGATCAGGAAGACTCACTAAACAGAGAACATCCCTGGTGATCCCTATTTCCTCTGATCTGGAGGACTCACTAAACAGAGAACATCCCTGGTGATCCCTATTTCCTCTGATCTGGAGGACTCACTAAACAGAGAACATCCCTGGTGATCCCTATTTCCTCTGATCAGGAAGACTCACTAAACAGAGAACATCCCTGGTGATCCCTATTTCCTCTGATCTGGAGGACTCACTAAACAGAGAACATCCCTGGTGATCCCTATTTCTTCTGATCTGGAGGACTCACTAAACACAAATGCGTTATTTGTAAATGGTGTCTGAGTGTTGGTGTGTTGGCTGTCCTCAATATAAAAAAAAACAAGAAAATTGTGCCGTCTGGTTTGCGTAATATAAGGAACTTGAAATGATTTATGCTTTTCGTTTTGATACTTAAGTATATTTTAGCAATTACATTTACTTTTGATACATATTTAAACCAAATACTTATAGTCTTTTACTCAAGTAGTATTTTACTGGGTGACTTTCACTTTGACTTGAGTCATTCTCTATTAAGGCATCTTTACTTTTACTCAAGTATGACAACTGAGTACTTTTTCCATCACTTGTCCTTAGGTTAGTATCAATGGAATAGTAAAAAATGAGCAAACCCTACCCATCTGGAGCACCGGCCATGCAAAACGACATCGCCCACTATCACAGATTGAAAGACCAGAATTAGGTGGTGTATCATTTTCAGTCGGTAGGCTAGGATACTTTGTATGGATATTTCAGACTATTTTCAACCAAAAATCATTAACACTATGCAACACATAGCTACAGTTGAAGTCGGGATGTTTACATACACTTAGGTTGGTGTCATTAAAACTTGTTTTTCAACCACTCCACAAATTTGTTGTTAACAAACTATAGTTTTGGCAAGTCGTTTTGGACATCTACTTTGTGCATGACACAAGTTATTTTTCCAAAAATTACTTACAGACAGATTATTTCACTTATAATTCCAGTGGGTCAGAAGTTTACATACACTGAGTTGACTGTGCCTATAAACAGCTTGGAAAATTCCAGAAATTGATGTCATGGCTTTAGAAGCTTCTGAAAGGCTAATTGACATCATTTGAGTCAATTGGAGGTGTACCTGTGGATGTATTTCAAGGCCTACCTTCAAACTCAGGGCCTTTTTGCTTGACATGGGAAAATAACAATAAATCAGCCAAGACCTCAGAAAACAAATAGAGACCTCCACAAGTCTGGTTCAACCTTGGGAGCAATTTACAAACGCTTGAAGGTACCACGTTCATCTGTACAAACAATAGTATGCAAGTATAAACACCATGGGACCATGCAGCCGTCATACCGCTAGGAAGGAGATGCATTCTGACTCCTAGAGATGTATGTACTTTGGTGTGAAAAGTGCAACTCAATCCCAGAACAACAGCGAAGAACCCTGTGGAGATGCTGGAGAAAAAAGGAACAAAAGTATCAATATCCACAGTAAAACGAGTCCTATACCGACATAGCAAGGAAGAAGCCACTGCTCCAAAACTGCCATAAAAAAAGCCAGACTACGGTTTGCAACTGCACATGGTGACAAAGATTGTACTTTTTGGAGAAATGTCCTCTGGTCTGATGAAACAAAATTAGAACTGTTTGGCCATAATGACCATCGTTATGTTTGGAGGAAAAAGAGGGAGTCTTGCAAGCCGAAGAACACCATCCCAACCTTGAAGCACGGGGATGGCAGCATCATTTTGTGGCGGCTGCTTTGCTGCAGGAGGGACTGGTGCACTTCACAAAATAGATGGCATCATGAGGATGGAAGAGTATGTGGATATATTGAAGCAACATCTCAAGACATCAGTCAGGAAGTTAAAGCTTGGTCGCAAATGGGTCTTCCAAATAGACAATGGCCCCCAAGCATACTTCCAAAGTTGTGGCAAAACGGCTTAACTCTTTAGAGATACTGGTTCCGATTTGGGAATCTACCCTCCCACGTTCAGCTGGAACGGTGGCACATGGAACGCAAAAATATTCTTAGAAATATTTAACCTCCACACATTAACAAGTCCAATAGCTCAAATTAAAGATAAACACCTTGTTCATCTAGCCAGCAAGTCAGATTTCTAAAATGTTTTACGGCGAAAACATAGCACATATATATATGTCAAACCACCACCAGACACAGCTCATTTGAATAGCCAAAACATGCAATCAACAAACGCAGGATTAAAAAATAAATCATTCACTAACCTTTTGAAAATCTTCATCAGATGACAGTAATAGGACATGTTACACAGTACTTTTTTTTTTCTCAATAATATGCCATTTATATCCATAAATGTCCATTTACATTGAATTCATGTTCAGAAAATACTCAAAAATGTCCGCAGGAAATCTAGGTAGCGCGGCAAGATAACGTAAATAGACATCATAAACTTTGACTAAATATACATGTTCTACATATAGTTAGAAAGATACACTGCTTCTTTATGCAATCGCTTTGTTACATTTATTTTTAACGTTACAGAAATCGCACACTATTCAATATTCTGAGACGGCGCTCAGATATAAGCTACATTTCTCCGTAATGTTGGAGTCAACAGAAACACAGATTTCAGCATAAATATTCCCTTACCTTCGATGGTCTTCGTTCAGAATGTTCTTGAAAGGTTCATACTTACCCAATACATTGTTTGGTTTCAAGTCTTGCGTCTTTGTATTAGCTACTGCTAATAACATCAGCTGAAATGCACCCAAAATGTCCTCTGGTCCGGAAAAGTTGCGCATCAAAACTTCAAAATTACATATTATATGTCGACTAAACTGGTCAAACTAAGTGCAGAATCAAGCTTTAGGATGTTATAGACATACAAAACAATTTTCAATTCAACCGGTCATTGCTTGTCCTTCTTCTGAGTGCTGGAACAAAGGAATGGCTGGGACCAATTCGCGCCCCAACGCACAACATATTTTCCCATGGCACACACTAATTTCACTCCCATAGGGCCAATTCTCGCGGGATTTGAACGATTAAAAGCTCTACTGAATGAGGACATCTAGTGGAAGACATAGAAAGTCTCCCCAGAATCATAGCTGGTTGGGAAGGGTGGGGGCGATGACGTCAAAGTTGCTCCAACTTTCATGACCACAAAAACTAGTTTGGAAGAATGCCTGCCCTGTGAGTTCTGCTATACTTACAGACATAATTCCAACGGTTTTAGAAGCTTTAGAGTGTTTTCTATCCAATAATAATTATTATATGCATATATTAGCAATTTTTGACAGATTTTTTTTTTCAGTTTACTAGGGGTACCCAATTCCTCCAAAGGGGGCATAAGTCTGCCATATCCTCAACAGGTTTTAAGGACATCAAAGTCAAGGTATTGGAGTGGCCATCACAAAGCCCTGACTTCAACCCTATAGAAAATGTGTGGGCAGAACTGAAAAGGTGTGTGCGAGCAAGAAGGCCTACAAACCTGACTGTTACACAATGGGCCAAAATTCACCCAACTTTTTGTGGGAAGCTTGTGGAAGACTACCCGAAATGTTTGACCCAAGTTAAACAATTTAAAGGCAATGCTACCAAATACTAATTGAGTGTATGTCAACTTCTGACCCTCTAGGAATATGATGAAAGAAATAAAAGCTGAAATAAAAAAAATTCTCTATACTCTTATTCTGACATTTTACATTCTTAAAATAAAGTGGTGATCCTAACTGACCTAAAACAGGGAATGTTAACTAGGATTAGATGTCAGGAATTGTGAAAAACGGAGTTTAAATGGATTTGGCTAAGGTGTATGTAAACTTCCAACTTACACTGTATGTATTCCAACACGGTTACCATCACTGTTGGAATGTTCCATCCTCCTGACCAGTGTTCTCCAGCAGCTGTATGCCTATTCCTCATGTAACCTCTGACCTCTTCTCTTTGTCTCCCTCTCATCTGTTCACTCTCTCATCATCTCTTCAATCTCTCACAGCCAGAAAAGAGACAAAGAGCCAAGCTGATCTTCCCTTGATTCAGTCTTGCTCTGGATACCTGATAGGGGATAATGGTAAAGCTCGCATGGTTTTCATCTTTGTTTTGGGAATGAAAAATAGAACTTCACTCCGGGCCAGAGATGAGCCGCATGACCTGAGTGAGTAGGCATCTCTGCTTTCATCCTCCTCTTGAAACACATACTGTAAAGTATAACACTTAAAATCCACACCAAACATACTGAGGCAGCTGTGAGTTTGCAATTAACCCTGTACAAGCAGCAATGTATTCATAACCTCTGATCAAATGATATGAAATGACTTTATGCATTCTCAGTGCTACACTGACTTTTTTTACTGGGGAAACACTGTTAAACTGCATCATGACATCTGTATTTGGCGATAGCAGCAATGTCCAACATCTGCTTCAGTGTCATTCCCCTGGCCTGTCATTCAATTACCTCTGGAGTGACTCTACTGTTGTTCCATGGCTTCTGGGTAATTGGGCATTGTCTCCTTTACTCAAAGCCCTTACCAAAATAGTTTGTGTTTTATTCAGCGATAGGAGCTAAAATGAAGAGGTGGATAGAGTCATTAGAGGCCATTACCACAGAGTACAATGCTGTGCCATCCACCCATTACCTTTGGTTCTCCCATCTATTTTCTCCTGTCATTTTGGGGCTGAGATTCCCCTGTTGTTCTCTGCTGCTGTATCGGATTGGAAGTAAGTCATTGATACAGGACATCCGGAGACAATAGACATGAATGAAGTCTGCCACAGATACCACCAGTTGATGACTATCAACATGATTCGCTGTTTGGTTTTCGTAGTCTTCAGACTATGACTATTGGCTGGTCCTGTGTCCCCATAGTTGTAGAGATTATTGTTTGTTAAAAAATATGTTCTGTGATGTGATGATGTGGCTACCGAATAACCACAGTATTCTTAAGTCGATGATTTGACAAGCATATAGTGTATATGCACACTATGTGTAACCTCTGCACCCTGCTTAAATGGGATTTCAGAGTGGGTGACAACATGATGGAAAGAGACTGATATCTCCTAGGACTAGGCCCACAGGCAGCAGGCTCCGTCTGCGTGACTCCAGGGGCTGCATCATGTGAACAGCCGATCGCACCAACCAGCTGATTGTCACCTCATAGTGACTGACCTCCTGCTCCTGTAATTTAACACCCACTCTGTTCCCCTCTGTCCCTTGGATCCAATTGGACAGGATCCATTCCAGAGACACAGAGGGATACTCACCCCTCAACCCCAGTGTTCCTCCATGTGGTTCTGGATCAGTGAACACCATTATAGTACAGAGAGGACGTGTCCCACAGAGGCAGAGCAGCAGAGCTTGGCTCAGATGGGAGTTGGCTCAGACGCTTACTCTAAGGCAGCTGCACTATGGAGGGATGTGGCCTATCTCATTCTCCATGTGTTGGACTGTATCTCTGTCACTATCAGTCACCGCTGTGACAGAGAGAGGTTGTTTAGGTGGCGTTGCAGAAACAGACACTGGTGAAACACTATAGATGGAGTTGAGAGGTGTTGAGATGAGGAGAGCTATGCAGCGTAGCTAGCCAATACGGTTGGATTACGACCGTCATCAGAGGCTTACATTACATATGGCCATAACGTACTTTTCCCGTCCAGCCGTTCTGACGTGGTCTAATTAACACACAAGCACAGAGCTTCTGAAAACAACCCGCCTCTTCCCTGGACCCAAGGGACGCTGTGGTAGTGTTGTTGCTCTAAGGACTGTTTTCCCGGAGTCTTTGTCAATCTGTTTAATTACCTTCATCAAAGGTGAATTAATTCACAGATTAGTGAGTGAGACAGCAGTGTAATGAGAGGTAATGTGTTGGGGGTGAACCCCATCTATGTGACGAGACACATGCTGTAGGCCTCTGTTTTCAAGGTCCATTGTATCTTTGTGAGTGTTGATAATTTCCGACCGAGAGGGGCTTTAGTTCTGAGAATCTTGAAGTAGGCCCGCAGGACATTGTTTGGGTGAAATTCATATTGATTCAGCGAGGAGGAGGAGAACGAAGGGCCTGGTGATAAACCTGGCCTACTTAAATTGACAATCAATACAGATTTCAACCCTTCCTGAGGAAATAAACATCAATTACGTGTAACTCTGGCTACGAACTTCAGTGGATAATTACATCTCCCACAACAGGTCAGTGAGTGTCTCTTTCCTGACAAGGTGGCTAATGCAAATCATGTGGTAATACCATACACACGTTTCTCCTCAGTCAGTTCAACTGTTGTTTCTCCATGACCTCAAGTGGCTCTGCTAATGACATCAAGCAGTTGTTTGTGGGTGTTGAACAGAATGAAGCGGCCAGGACTCTAGAACTAGAACAACACATGCTGATGATGGTAGAGCTCATATAATGCCTAACGATTCTCATTGTCCTCCGGAGGCCTTTTAGTTCAAATCATAACTGAGTTTCAAATTAAATTAAATCAAATGTAATTTCCCACATGCGCCGAATATAACAGACCTTACAGTGAAATACTTACTTACAAGCCCTTAACCAACAATGCAGTTTTAAGACAAAAAAGTGTTAAGAAAGTTTTACTAAATAAACTGAAGTAAAACATGAATAAATTAAACGGTTTTCAGTTATTGTGGTTTACGTAACGTTTACAGAATCATGTAGAGTTAGGTAAAGAGAAAGCTGAATCACCATGTGTACTTTTGTACAAATGCTCAATTAAATATACCTTCGGTGTCATTGAGTGGTGATGTACTGCAGCTATAAATAAGCCGGCCGGATGGCCTTCATTGCTCTCTGTCTGCTATTTATTCAACATATCCAATTAGTTCCCCGGGAAGTCAAACAACAGCAATCCGGCATTAACTTGCGTCTCCTTCGCCAACAGGCAGAATTCATCTTTGGCTCCACGGTCACACCTCACTCGATTCCCATCTTTATTTTGTGTCATTATTTTTGGGGCTTGATATATAGATTTCCCCTTTCAGTGAAGCCTGTCTCAATGAGAACGGCGATGCTGAGAGGATGCGTTGCACACTGGAGTCTGAATCACACACTCTAACATTAAATTATTACAGTGCTGATCTGAAGACGTCAATAGGAATGGATTGTTTAAAGGCAGCGGAGGAAAGAGTAATCTGTGCTGTGGTTATTTTTAAGTAGAGTAGTTTTAGTAGTGGAACCTTTGCTAGCCATTCCACCTGCTATTTAGCTCACTCTGATAGATAGCATGTGTATTTTCTGATGAACAAACAAGTTGGTGAAATTGAAACTACTGATGTTATTGTTTCCCCGATAGAATGGCAGGATTACTGCTGTCATAAAGATGGTCACATTTCTAAATCAGTCGTAATCCTCTCATCCTCTCAATGCCATACATGACACTGGAGGATCCAATTACACACAAGTTTCATGTCTGCAGTCTGGGTTTGGATGCTTGTCTGTTTGTATTCTTTTTCAGTTTTAACCTTTGAACTTGAACTGCTCACTACTAGGGTATGTCCTACAGTAGAATGAGCCATTGTTTGATTGCACTCTTCAGAACCATTAGCTAAGGTTACTGTGTAATTGCGGACTAATCACAATGGGGGTTTATTTACCTACTAAAAACCCACTCTGCAGGACACTGTCCCGTGGGACGTAGCCTATTCTCTAAACACACCTGCACTACTTCAGTAAAACACTCTCAACAGAGATCATTGGGCTTTTTTGTCAAAGATACAAGAGAATAAAATCAATATAATCATAATTAATTACATCGTTATGTCCACCAAGACTATGCAATGGGTAAATTGTTTGTATTTCTACAATACTCATCATTGAAATTCTCCAATGCCAACACAACTGATGTGAGAGTATGCCGTCAGCTGAATATTCCCCGGTAAAGCCAGCTGGGCTGCAGTCCTTGTAGAGCTGTTGCCACAGTAACCAGAGCTAACACAAAGTGTCCATCTTATCAGAAAAGTACCGGTATAGGTACGGGGTATAATGAGAAAATCCTTGCTGAAAAAAAAACAGTATGTCTCTCTGTCACATTATGTGTCTTCCTGTCTCAAAATCAAATCCGGCTTGAATCCACACTGTGTTGAGTAACTGATGCAGTCAGGTGGACTACATGTTTGGAATATATATGACTATATCTGATACAGTCAGGTGGACTACATGTTTGGAATATATATGACTATATCTGATACAGTCAGTTGGACTACATGTTTGGAATATATATGACTATATCTGATACAGTCAGTTGGACTACATGTTTGGAATATATATGACTATATCTGATACAGTCAGTTGGACTACATGTTTGGAATATATATGACTATATCTGATACAGTCAGTTGGACTACATGTTTGGAATATATATGACTATATCTGATACAGTCAGTTGGACTACATGTTTGGAATATATATGACTATTTCTGATACAGTCAGTTGGACTACATGTTTGGAATATATATGACTATATCTGATACAGTCAGGTGGACTAAATGTTTGGAATATATATGACTATATCTGATACAGTCAGGTGGACTACATGTTTGGAATATATATGACTATATCTGATACAGTCAGGTGGACTACATGTTTGGAATATATATGACTATATCTGATACAGTCAGGTGGACTACATGTTTGGAATATATATAACTATATCTGATACAGTCAGGTGGACTACATGTTTGGAAAATATTTTACTATATTGCCACTGCGTTCAGGACATGCGTGTGTAGAGCCTAAACAGGTAAGAAACAAAGCGAGAGAATCAGAGAGCATCTCAGAGGAGCCGGGGCATGACAGAGTCAGGTTAGAGAATCAGAGAGCATCTCAGAGGAGCCGGGCATGACAGAGTCAGGTTAGAGAATCAGAGAGCATCTCAGAGGAGCCGGGACATGACAGAGTCAGGTTAGAGAATCAGAGAGCATCTCAGAGGAGCCGGGACATGACAGAGTCAGGTTAGAGAATCAGAGAGCATCTCAGAGGAGCCGGGACATGACAGAGTCAGGTTAGAGAATCAGAGAGCATCTCAGAGGAGCCGGGACATGACAGAGTCAGGTTAGAGAATCAGAGAGCATCTCAGAGGAGCCGGGGCATGACAGAGTCAGGTTAGAGAATCAGAGAGCATCTCAGAGGAGCCGGGGCATGACAGAGTCAGGTTAGAGAATCAGAGAGCATCTCAGAGGAGCCGGAACATGACAGAGTCAGGTTAGAGAATCAGAGAGCATCTCAGAGGAGCCGGGACATGACAGAGTCAGGTTAGAGAATCAGAGAGCATCTCAGAGGAGCCGGGGCATGACAGAGTCAGGTTAGAGAGCATCTCAGAGGAGCCGGGACATGACAGAGTCAGGTTAGAGAATCAGAGAGCATCTCAGAGGAGCCGGGGCATGACAGAGTCAGGTTAGAGAATCAGAGAGCATCTCAGAGGAGCCGGGACATGACAGAGTCAGGTTAGAGAATCAGAGAGCATCTCTGAGGAGCCGGGAGATGACAGAGTCAGGTTAGAGAATCAGAGAGCATCTCTGAGGAGCCGGGAGATGAAAGAGTCAGGTTAGCAGCTCTTTGAGTGTCCATCCCTCCCTCCTTACCTCCCTCTCTCCCTCCAGCCCCGTGCAGCTGCTTCACAGCCTGTCTCTTTTCATGTTGTAATGCCTGCCAGTCCAATCCTCCGCTGAGAGCAGGGTTGCACAAAGAGCCCTCACAGCCCCTGGCCTGTGGGGACGTGACACAATCAATAACCTCTCTCCCTCCTCCCCTATCTCCTCCTGTACTGTGGTAATGTGCCAGTGGATAAGAGAATCTCCTCCACATCGACCAAACAAGTGCTGCGCTAAAGTTTTTGCTGTGTAATGTAGAAAGAGAAAGGACCACAGGAACAAAACACGATGAGGGATAGGAATAGAAGGATTCAACTGAAGTGGTTCAGTTTTTGTTAAGTTTCACCGACAGTCATTGGTTCTTTTAAGATTCTACAAGTGATATGCGAGATTCCAGGGGTCTGCGTTGTGTGTTTTATGGAATGTGTCTTATAGATTTAGATTTGTAATATAATTAAAATACTAGGCACACGTTAATAAATGAAAGTGGGGTGTTTCTCAGGGCATTAATCCACAGTAGACCAGCAGAGGTGAGTGTGACCCAGAGTCTCAGACCTGGTCGTAAGTTCACGCTATTGCTTTGGTAGTCATTCTAATTCCAATAATGTATGTACATACCTCTCGGGTCTCGCTATGTAGTCCCCCGAGAAGCAAGCTCAGGTAACAGCTATTTCTCAAATGAAAAAAAGAGCGATGGGAAGTGTAATGAGTCATTTACATAGATCAATCTGGTGGAGGAGCCCTTCCAGGTCCTATTCTTTCTCACGGAAAGCCCATGATCTCCTGAACATGTGGAAAAATACTAAATGCAAATCCTCGGCCTCCCCACAATTCACCAGGCAGAGTGGTGGAGCTGTCAATCAATGACCCCAGTAGAATGGCAGGGAAAGGGAAGTGAGAAAGGGAGAGAGGGAGGAGAAAGAGAGAGTAAGCGAGAGACAGAGTAAAGATAGAGAGTGAGAAAATGGGAGGTGGATGGGGGGCAGTATGGTTGTGTGTCTGTAAAGGTGTGTATTTGTATGTGTGACCCGTGAAGACATAGAATTGTTTGAGCCCAACCTTTGTGTTGTGTGTTCTCAAAGACAAAATTGAATGCTATTTGAATTGGTCCACCTGGGACCACAAGCCTGGGTTTGCTCAGGTGTTCTATGAATGTGATTTATTTGCTGTGAATGAGATCCAAATGAAAATGAGGTAGCTACAACCCACTGTGACTGTCTGGAGAGATGGAGTGAGATGGAGAGAGACGGGGAAAGATGGAGGAGAGAGGGGGAGAGACGGAGGAAATAAGTAAAGATGGAGGAGATGGAGATAGATGAAGGAGAGAGGGAGAGCGATGGGGAACGATGGAGGAGAGACGGAGAGAGATGGAGGAGATGGGGAAATATGGAGGAGACATGGGGAGAGATGGAGGAGATGGGGAAAGATGGAGGAGAGTTGGGGAAAGATGAAGGAGAGAGGGAGATAGATGGGGAAAGATGGAGGAGAGAGGGAGGAGATTGGGAAAGATGGAGAGAGATGGAGGAGACGGGGAGAGATGGAGGAGACATGGGGAGAGATGGAGGAAACATGGGGAGAGATGGAGGAGACAGGGGGAGAGATGGAGGAGACATAGGGAGAGATGGAGAAGATGGGGAAAGATGGAGGAGATGGGAGAAGGTGGAGGAGAGATTGTGGAGTTAGAGAAAGATAGAGGACATGGGGATATATGGAGGAGAGAGATGGGAGAAGATGGAGGAGAGAGGGAGAGAGATGGGGAAAGATGGAGGAGAGAGGGAGAGAGATGGGGAGATGGGGAAAGATGGAGGAGAGAGGGAGAGAGATGGGGAAAGATAAAGGACAGATGGAGAGAGATGAGGAGATGGGGTAAGATTGAGGAGAGAGGGAGAGAGATGGAAAGATGGAGGAGAGGCATGGGGAAAGATGGAGGAGAAAGGGGGTAGAGATGGGGAAAGATGGAGAGAGATGGAGGAGATGGGGAAAGATGGAGACGAGTTGGGGAAAGATGAAGGAGAGAGGGAGATAGATGGGGAAAGATGGAGGAGAGAGGGAGGAGATTGGGAAAGATGGAGAGAGATGGAGGAGACGGGGAGAGATGGAGGAGACATGGGGAGAGATGGAGGAAACATGGGGAGAGATGGAGGAGACAGGGGGAGAGATGGAGGAGACATGGGGAGAGATGGAGAAGATAGGGAAAGATGGAGGAGATGGGAGAAGGTGGAGGAGAGATTGTGGAGTTAGAGAAAGATAGAGGACATGGGGATATATGGAGGAGAGAGATGGGAGAAGATGGAGGAGAGAGGGAGAGAGATGGGGAAAGATGGAGGAGAGAGGGAGATAGATGGGGAGATGGGGAAAGATGGAGGAGAGATGGAGAGAGATGGGGAAAGATAAAGGACAGATGGAGAGAGATGAGGAGATGGGGTAAGATTGAGGAGAGAGATGGAAAGATGGAGGAGAGGCATGGGGAAAGATGGAGGAGAGAGGGGGTAGAGATGGGGAAAGATGGAGAGAGATGAGGAGATGGGGAAAGATGGAGACGAGACAGAGATAAATGGAGGAGATGGGGAAAGATGGAGGAGAGACATGGGGAAAGATGGAGGAAAGAGGGGGTAGAGGTGGAGGAGCTGGGGAAAGATGGAGGAGAGACATAGGGAAAGATGGAGGAGAGAGGGGGAGAGATGGAGGAGCTGGGGAAAGATGGAGGAGAGACATGGGGAAAGATGGAGGAGAGACATGGGGAAAGATGGAGGAGAGACATGGGGAAAGATGGAGGAGAGACATGGGGAAAGATGGAGGAAAGAGGGGGGAGAGATTGAGGAAAGAGGGGGAGAGATGGAGGAGCTGGGGAAAGATGGAGGAGAGACATGGGGAAAGATGGAGGAGAGACATGGGGAAAGGGGAGAGGGAGAGATGAAGGAGAGAGATGGAGGGGATGAGGAAAGATGAGGGGGTAGAGATGGAGGAGATGGGGAAATATGGAGGAGAGATGGAGGAGGTGAGGAAAGATGGAGGAGAGAGGGGGTAGAGATGGGGAAAGATGGAGGAGAGAGGGAGAGATGGAGTAGAGAGGGGGTGGAGATGGGGAAAGATGGAGGAGAGAGGGGGTAGAGATGGAGGAGAGAGGGGGTGGTGATGGGGAAATATGGAGGAGAGAGGGGGTAGAGATGGAGGAGAGAGGGGGTAGAGATGGGGAAAGATGGAGGAGAGAGGGAGAGAGATGGAGGAGATGGGGAAATATGGAGATGAGACAGAGATACATGGAGGAGATGGAGAAAGATGGAGGAGAGATGGAGGAGATGAGGAAAGATGGAGGAGAGAGGGGGAGAGATGGATGAGATGGGGAAAGATTCAGGAGAGTTAGGGAGAGATTGAGAAGTTAGGGAAAGATAGAGGAGATGGGTAAATATGGAGGAGAGATGGAGGGAGATGGGAGAAGAGAAGGAGAGAGATGGAAAGATGGAGGAGAGACATGGGGAAAGATGGAGGAGAGAGGGGGTAGAGATGGGGAAAGATGTGGGAGAGAGATGGAGGAGATAGGGAAAGATGGAGGAAAGAGGGAGAGCGATTGTGGATTTAGAGAAAGGTAGAGGACATGGGGAAATATGGAGGAGAGACAGAGATGGATGGAGGTGATGGGGAAAGATGAAGGAGAGATGGAGGAGATGGAGGAGATGGGGGAGATGGAGGAGAGAGGGGGAGTGATGAGGAGATGTGGAAAGATGGAGAGAGGGGAGAGATGTAGGAGAGAGGGGGAGAGATGTAGGAGAGAGGGGGAGAGATGTAGGAGAGAGGGGGACAGATGGAAGAATTAGGGAGAGAGGAATAACAGGTTTGTATATCCTAAGAATGTACTGTAATGTTAACACAGTGTTGCAACTTTGCATACTAAAAATATGTACAATAATGTCTCATGTAATTGGTGCTATCGGCTGTATGTAAATGTACTATCCTCTATGGCCACCGCTGTTGGTGAAAGTAAAATACATTTTCTTTGACAAAAATAATGAATAAATGGCTGTTTCATAACAGAGACACTGTTAGAAAGGGGTTCAGAAACAGAGACAGAAAGAAAGAAAGAGAGGGAGGAGAGGACGAGCAAGAGAGGGAGGTGTGTTGATGAAGGTCCTCTCTGGGGTGTGGATTGACGTGATGGAGGGAGCAGATGAGCAGAATAGGAGGAGAGATGAGATTCTCAGAGGTCAGAACCAGAGGTCTGCACACTTCTTCCTAAGCAAAGACACATCCAGCTCAAACACTCTACCTCCACTGTCCTCCTCTTGCCACAGGGAGCCGGCTGACTGAAGGGAGAAATGAAAGGAAGGGAGGGCTAGGATATAGAGGTGTGAGGTTGAGGGTTGAATGTGAATGAGAAAGGAAGGGGTGTAGGGACGGTACAATGATTACAGATGTGCTCGATCATGACTATTTAATTCACTGTATTTGCTCATTATTCCAATTAATCAACATACACGTAGCTCCTGTCCTGCACTTGCCTGGTCTACAGTATCCAAGTCTATACTAGCCTGGTCTATACTAGCTTGGTCTATACTAGCCTGGTCTATACTAGCCTGGTCTACACTAGCCTAGTTTATACTAGCTTGGTCTATGCTAGCTTGGTCTATACTAGCTTGGTCTTTACTAGCCTTGTCTATACTAGCCTGGCCTACACTAGCCTGACCTACACTAGACTAGTCTATACTAGCCTAGTCTGTACTAGCCTGGTCTATACTAGCCTGGCCTACACGAGCCTGGCCTACAGTAGGCTAGTCTACACTAGCCTGGCCTACACTAGCGTAGTCTACACTAGCCTGACCTACACTAGCCTAGTCTATACTAGCCTGGTCTATACTAGCCTGGTCTATACTAGCCTGGCCTACATTCGCCTAGTCTACACTAGCCTGGCTTATAGTAGCCTTGTCTACACTATCCAAGTATACACTAACCTGGTCTACACTAGCCTGGTCTAAACTAGCCTGGTCTACACTAGCTTGGTCTACACTAGCCTAGTGTAGGCCATCCTAGCCTGGCATATACTAGCCTAGTCTATACTAGCCTGGCCTACACGAGCCTAGTGTACACTAGCCTAGTCTTTACAAGCCTAGACTACACTAGCATGGTCTTTACTAGCCTTGTCTACGCTAGCCCAGTCTACACTGGCCTGGTCTGAACTAGCCTGGTATACACTAGCCTGGTCTGAACTAGCCTGGTCTCCACTAGCCTAGTCTACACTAGCCTAGTATACACTAACCTGGTCTACACTAGTCTGGTCTATACTAGCTTGGTCTATGCTAGCCTAGTCTACACTAGCCTAGTCTACACTAACCTGGTCTGCACTAGCCTAGTCTGCACTATCCTAGTCTACACAAGCCTTGTCTATACTATCCTAGTCTACACTATGCTAGTCTACACTAGCCTGGTCTGAACTAGCCTGGTCTACACTAGCCTGGTATACACTAGCCTTGTCTATTCCAGCCTGGTCTACACCAGCCTAGTCTACACTAGCCTAGTATACACTAACCTGGTCTACACTAGTCTGGTCTACACTAACCTGGTCTATACTAGCCTGGTCTGCAGTAGACTGGTATACACTAGCCTAGCCTACACTAGCCTTGTCTACACTAACCTGGTCTACACTAGCCTGTTCTGCACTAGCCTGGTCTACACTAGCCTGGCCTATACTAGCCTGGTCTACACTAGCCGGGTTTACACTGGCCTGGTCTACACTAGCCAAGTCTACACTGGCCTAGTCTACACTTGCCTGGTCTATACTTGCCGGGTCTATACTAGCCGGGTCTTCACTAGCCTGGTCTGCACTAGCCTAGTCTACACTGGCCTGGTCTACACTATCCTAGTCTATAATAGCTTGTCTGAACTAGCCTGGTCTACACTAGCCTAGTGTACACTAGCCCAGTCTAAACTAGCCTTGTCTGAACTAGCCTGGTCTACACTAGCCTGGTATACACTAGCCAGTCTACACAAGCCTTGTCTATACCAGTCTGGTCTACACTAACCTAGTATACACTAGTCTGGTCTACACTTGCCTGGTCTATACTAGCCTGGTCTACACTAGCCTAGTCTACACTAGGCTAGTATACACAAACCTGGTATACACTAGTATGGTCTACACTAACCTGGTCTACACTAGCCTGGTCTACACTTGCCTGGTCTACACTAGCCTGGTCTACACTAGCCTGGTCTATACTAGCCTGGTCTACACTAGCCGGGTTTACACTGGCCTGGTCTACACTAGCCGAGTCTACACTAGCCTGGTCTATACTAGCCTGGTCTACACTAGCCAGGTCTACACTAGCCTGGTCTACACTAGCCTGGTCTATACTAGACTGGTCTACACTAGCTGGGTTTACACTGGCCTGGTCTACACTAGCCGAGTCTACACTAGCCTGGTCTACACTGGCTGGGTCTACACTGGCCTAGTCTCTTGACAGTGTAAATACATGTCAGTGTATCTCTATTTAATCATGGGAATTAATACATAGCAATCATGGACATCTTCTCATTTTACATCTACATTAAAGCCTGTCAGTTGTGTTGGTATTAGCAGGGATGGTGTTAACAGGGATGGTGTTAACAGGGTTGGTGTTAACAGGGTTGGTGTTAACAGGGTTGGTGTTAACAGGGATGGTGTTAACAGGGTTGGTGTTAACAGGGTTGGTGTTAAAAGGCTTGGTGTTAACAGGGTTGGTGTTAACAGGCTTGGTGTTAACGGGGATGGTGTTAACAGGCTTGGTGTTAACGGGGATGGTGTTAACAGGCTTGGTGTTAACGGGGATGGTGTTAACAGGGTTGGTGTTAACAGGGATGGTGTTAAGAGGGATGGTGTTAACAGGGATGGTGTTAACAGGGATGGTGTTAACAGGGTTGGTGTTAACAGGGTTGGTGATAACAGGGTTGGTGTTAACAGGGTTGGTGTTAACAGGGTTAGTGTAACAGGGATGGTGTTAACAGGGTTAGTGTAACAGGTGTGGTGTTAACAGGGTTAGTGTAACAGGGTTAGTATAACAGGTGTGGTGTTAACAGGGATAGTGTAACAGCTGTGGTGTTAACAGGGATGGTGTAACAGGTGTAGTGTTAACAGGGATGGTGTTAACAGGGATGGTGTTAACAGGGTTGGTGTTAACAGGGATGGTGTTAACAGGGATGGTGTTAACAGGGTTAGTGTAACAGGTGTGGTGTTAAACAGGTGTGGTGTTAACAGGGATGGTGTTAACAGGGATGGTGTTAACAGGGATGGTGTTAACAGGGTTGGTGTTAACAGGGATGGTGTTAACAGGGATGGTGTTAACAGGGTTAGTGTAACAGGTGTGGTGTTAAACAGCTGTGGTGTAAACAGGGTTGGTGTTAACAGGGATGGTGTTAACAGGGTTGGTGTTAACAGGGATGGTGTTAACAGGGATGGTGTTAACAGGGTTGGTGTTAACAGGGATGGTGTTAACAGGGATGGTGTTAACAGGGTTAGTGTAACAGGTGTGGTGTTAAACAGCTGTGGTGTTAACAGGGTTGGTGTTAACAGGGATGGTGTTAACAGGGATGGTGTTAACAGGGTTGGTGTTAACAGGGATGGTGTTAACAGGGATGGTGTTAACAGGGTTAGTGTAACAGGTGTGGTGTTAAACAGCTGTGGTGTAAACAGGGTTGGTGTTAACAGGGATGGTGTTAACAGGGTTGGTGTTAACAGGGATGGTGTTAACAGGGATGGTGTTAACAGGGTTAGTGTAACAGGTGTGGTGTTAAACAGGTGTGGTGTTAACAGGGATGGTGTTAACAGTGATGGTGTTAACAGGGTTGGTGTTAACAGGGTTGGTGATAACAGGGTTGGTGTTAACAGGGTTGGTGTTAACAGGGTTGGTGTTAACAGGGTTGGTGTTAACAGGTGTGGTGTTAAAAGGGATGGTGTTAACAGGGTTGATGTTAACAGGGTTGGTGTTAACAGGTATGGTGTTAACAGGGATAGTGTAACAGGGATGGTGTTAACAGGGATGGTGTTAACAGGGATGGTGTTAACAGGGTTGATGTTAACAGGGTTGGTGTTAACAGGTATGATGTTAACAGGGATGGTGTTAACAGGGATGGTGTTAACAGGGATGGTGTTAACAGGGATGGTGTTAACAGGGATGGTGTTAACAGGGTTGATGTTAACAGGGTTGGTGTTAACAGGTATGGTGTTAACAGGGATGGTGTTAACAGGGATGGTGTTAACAGGGTTGGTGTTAACAGGGTTGATGTTAACAGGGTTGGTGTTAACAGGTATGGTGTTAACAGGGATGGTGTTAACAGGGATGGTGTTAACAGGGTTGATGTTAACAGGGTTGGTGTTAACAGGTGTGGTGTTAACAGGGATAGTGTAACAGCTGTGGTGTTAACAGGGATGGTGTAACAGGGATGGTGTTAACAGGGTTGATGTTAACAGGGTTGGTGTTAACAGGTATGGTGTAACAGGGATAGTGTAACAGCTGTGGTGTTAACAGGGATGGTGTAACAGGGATGGTGTTAACAGGGATGGTGTTAACAGGGTTGGTGTTAACAGGGATGGTGTTAACAGGGATAGTGTAACAGCTGTGGTGTTAACAGGGATGGTGTAACAGGGATGGTGTTAACAGGGATGGTGTAACAGGGATGGTGTTAACAGGGATAGTGTAACAGGGATGGTGTTAACAGGGATGGTGTTAACAGGGATGGTGTTAACAGGGTTGGTGTTAACAGGGATGGTGTTAACAGGGTTGGTGTTAACAGGGATGTTGTTAACAGGGATAGTGTAACAGGTGTGGTGTTAACAGGGATGGTGTTAACAGGGATGGTGTTAACAGGGATGGTGTTAACAGGGATGGTGTTAACAGGGATAGTGTAACAGGTGTGGTGTTAACAGGGATGGTGTTAACAGGGATGGTGTTAACAGGGATGGTGTTAACAGGGATGGTGTTAACAGGGATGGTGATAACAGGGATGGTGTTAACAGGGTTGGTGTTAACAGGGATGGTGTTAACAGGGTTGGTGTTAACAGGGATGGTGTTAGCAGGGATGGTGTTAACAGGGATGGTGTTAACAGGGATGGTGTTAACAGGGATGGTGTTAACAGGGATAGTGTTAACAGGGATGGTGTTAACAGGGATGGTGTTAACAGGGATGGTGTTAACAGGGATGGTGTTAACAGGGATGGTGTTAACAGGGATGGTGATAACAGGGATGGTGTTAACAGGGTTGGTTTTAACAGGGATGGTGTTAACAGGGTTGATGTTAACAGGGATGGTGTTAACAGGGATAGTGTAACAGCTGTGGTGTTAACAGGGATGGTGTAACAGGGATGGTGTTAACAGGGATGGTGTAACAGGGATGGTGTAACAGGGATGGTGTTAACAGGGATGGTGTTAACAGGGATGGTGTTAACAGGGTTGGTGTTAACAGGGATGGTGTTAACAGGGTTGGTGTTAACAGGGTTGGTGTTAACAGGGATGGTGTTAACAGGGATGGTGTTAACAGGGTTGGTGTTAACAGGGTTGGTGTTAACAGGGATGGTGTTAACAGGGATGGTGTTAATAGGGTTGGTGTTAACAGGGATAGTGTTAACAGGGTTGGTGTTAACGGGGATGGTGTTAACAGGGATGGTGTTAACAGGGATGGTGTTAATAGGGTTGGTGTTAACAGGGTTGGTGTTAACAGGGATGGTGTTAACAGGGATTGTGTTAACAGGGATGGTGTTAACAGGGATGGTGTTAACAGGGTTGGTGTTAACAGGGATGGTGTTAACAGGGTTGGTGTTAACAGGGATGTTGTTAACAGGGATAGTGTAACAGGTGTGGTGTTAACAGGGATAGTGTAACAGCTGTGGTGTTAACAGGGATGGTGTTAACAGGGATGGTGTTAACAGGGTTGGTGTTAACAGGGATGGTGTTAACAGGGTTGGTGTTAACAGGGATGGTGTTAACAGGGTTGGTGTTAACTGGGATGGTGTTAACGGGGTTGGTGTTAACGGGGATGGTGTTAACAGGGATGGTGTTAACAGGGATGGTGTTAACAGGGGTGGTGTTAACAGGTGTGGTGTTAACAGGGATGGTGTTCTCAGGGATGGTGTTAACAGGGTTGGTGTTAACAGGGTTGGTGTTAACAGGGATGGTGTTCTCAGGGATGATGTTAACAGGGTTGGTGTTAACGGGGATGGTGTTAATGTTAATTTGTTTTTTGACCTTTACCTGACCTTCACCTCAACACGGCTCCAGCCCCTTGGCTTACACCTGATCTTCACCTCAACACGGCTCCAGGCACTGGGCTTACACCTGACCTTCACCTCAACACAGCTCCAGGCACTGGGCTTACACCTGACCTTCACCTCAACACAGCTCCAGGCACTGGGCTTACACCTGACCTTCACCTCAACACAGCTCCAGGCACTGGGCTTACACCTGACCTTCACCTCAACACAGCTCCAGGCACTGGGCTTACACCTGACCTTCACCTCAACACAGCTCCAGGCACTGGGCTTACACCTGACCTTCACCTCAACACAGCTCCAGGCACTGGGCTTACACCTGACCTTCACCTCAACACAGCTCCAGGCACTGGGCTTACACCTGATTTTCACCTCAACACAGCTCCAGGCACTGGAGTTATAGATCAATTGTCCCTCTGCCAGATACAGTATGGTGAAATTACTCTCATGATGTGAGTAATGGATTATTGTTGACCTATGGAATTATACAAAATTATGTTTTGTATTTGTAAGATTGATTTGTTAATGTAGGCTACAGATGTATAGACATACATACAGCCATTTAGCTAAATGCCAGACTGGTTTGAGTTGACTGTGGATTATCACATTGCAGTGAAACGTCAACTTGTTTATCGGTCCAATTGCAACATGTAATAAACAGTATCATCAGGAGGTGTCTTGGTGTTAAATTGAACTTCTCACTCTTCTGTTTTTCTCTAACATTCTAACTATTGTCCTGGCTAAGACCTGAGGAAGAAGCTTGACAGGAGACGTGACTTCCTTCCCTTTCTGTCTTCTCCGTCTTACATTCTCTCTGTTAACCTTACAGTGCCGAATTCTCTATCCTCTCTTATGCCTGTACAGGAATTCATTGTAAAGTTACTACATGACACTCCAGAGAGTCAAGTAATACATGACCATGTGGGAGCTACTAGCAAGCTGCTAGCGATACAATATGGAATTTCAACAGTGATAGACGTACAGCCTTGCCTATGACTTCAAGGTATTTATCACTACATTTACATTACATTTGAGTCATCTAGCGAACCCGCTCATCCAGAATGACTGACATGAGCAATTAAGGTTGTTCCTTGTTCAAGGGCACATCGACAGATTTTTCACCTAGCCGGCTGAGGAATTCGAACCAGAGATCTAACCAATAGGCTACCTGCCGCCCCACTTCAAGCAAGGTGTATTCTCATCATAGTTGTTGAAGGCTGTTCATTGAGAGTAATGTGCAGATAAACGGCAGATTTTCATAGAAGCCCACCCATAATTCCCCCAGAGCTGTCGTTACAGTTGTGTCCAATTCAACGTATAATCAAACAATGCCTCAATCTCCCAAAAAGTTTTGTCAAAGTACTCTATATTAATACAACAACATTCTATTGAGACTTTTTTAACATAACTTTCAATGAAAGGAAATGGAAATTCAATGCCTCTTGCATATTTGGGGTTCAGCGGTGAAGCGTTTTAAGGCAGCTTGAGAAGGTGCCTAAAATGGCGCCTCAGATGGCTGTGTGAACAGTAATGAATGTTGTGGGTTGTGATGACTTGCTGAGGTAAGATAAAGAGTCTGTGGAGCAGAGCAGATGTAATTAGGTGTATTTACCACCGCTAGCAGAGAGCTTGCAGACTATTCTGGGTCACAACTCACTGATCACACACCTTTTACACCCGCACACCCCTGTTTTCCCATGAGACCTCAGAGAGAGAACACACAGGAGACCTGAGCACAACATGCATCAGACCATGCACGTGTGTGTAAACATCCACAGACTTTTCATGCAGAGTACAGTGGGTGTGTGAGGATCATGTGACAGGATCATGTGACAGGATCATGTGACAGTGTCATGTGACAGTATCATGTGACAGGCCTAAACATATATTGGATTTTTTTGTTCATAATTAAAATTCACCAAAAGTATGATGCCCCTCTGGAGCTGTGGGATTGTTGAAAACTATTTTATGGAAATTATTGGTACTTGTATAAATACACCCACAAATCACCTGGTGAGCCGCCCATGTAATTTAAACAGATGCTAATTCGCCTTTGGTGGTCTACAGATTTATTGTCTAGCCTGAGAGACATAAAAAAGGTAAGAGTGTAGAGACTTTGGATCAATGTGAGAGCGGTCAGTGAATAATCCCAGCTGTGATTACACTGCAGTTTGCCGGGCTGAGGCAACGTAGTGGTAGCCTCGCAAGCCGCCTGATTTCGCAAGCTTATATGGTTTGCTACCATGGAATCATAGCGAATGATAGCGCAGTGGTAATCAGTCTGGTTTATACAAGACTAGCACACTGCTGTCTCTATTTCTCTTGCTGCTGCCATGATTCCCAACACAGTAGAGCCTGCAGGCTCCATTATATTCCCTTAATGCCCATTCTCTGGACACTTTGTAGGGGCAGTGGTTGTCACGGCTTGGTCTTTTCTGAAATCTTAGAGAATGTGACAAACATGATGCATAACGTGGACATTTTAGTCAGAGATTTGTTTCTTGGCCTAATTAATCTATCAAATACATAGGAATGAGGAGCTACAATGACGAATGCCGCTGTTAGAGAGGATGTGCTTGTTTCTCCCTGATAACCCTGTGTGGGTTGGCTGTAATGTTTCTCCCTGATAACCTGTGTGGGCTGGTTGTAATGTTTCTCCCTGATAACCCTGTGTGGGCTGACTGTAATGTTTCTCCCTGATAACCCTGTGTGGGTTGGCTGTAATGTTTCTCCCTGATAACCCTGTGTGGGTTGATTGTAATGTTTCTCCCTGATAACCCTGTGTGGGCTGACTGTAATGTTTCTCCCTGATAACCCTGTGTGGGCTGGTTGTAATGTTTCTCCCTGATAACCCTGTGTGGGCTGGCTGTAATGTTTCTCCCTGATAACCCTGTGTGGGCTGGCTGTAATGTTTCTCCCTGATAACCCTGTGTGGGCTGACTGTAATGTTTCTCCCTGATAACCCTGTGTGGGCTGACTGTAATGTTTCTCCCTGATAACCCTGTGTGGGTTGGCTGTAATATTTCTCCCTGATAACCCTGTGTGGGTTGGCTGTAATGTTTCTCCCTGATAACCCTGTGTGGGCTGACTGTAATGTGTAATCCATTTAATATGCTTATCTCGATACAGACAATGTAAATGTAAACGTTCACAGGTCTGAACTGTTTTAATGAGAAGACAAAAGAAGATGAAATCAGAAAATGAGACATACAGACAGCAGCATTACCATATAAATAACCAATAAGATACAAGCAAAATGAGTGATCAATACATGTGTGTGCATGCATGCATGAGAGAGAGAGAGAGAGAGAGAGAGAGAGAGACCATTGGTTCACAGAGAGAGAGAGAGAGAGAGAGAGAGAGAGAGAGAGAGAGAGAGAGAGAGAGAGAGAGAGAGAGAGAGAGAGAGAGAGAGAGAGAGAGAGAGAGAGAAACGGGAAGAGAGAGAGAGAGAGAGACGGGAAGAGAGAAAGACGGGAAGAGAGAAAGACGGGAAGAGAGAGAGAGACGGGAAGAGAGAGAGACGGGAAGAGAGAGAGACGGGAAGAGAGAAAGACAGGAAGAGAGAGAGAGACGGGAAGAGAGAAAGACGGGAAGAGAGAGAGAGAGACGGGAAGAGAGAAAGGGAAGAGAGAGAGAGAGACGGGAAGAGAGAGAGAGAGAGACGGGAAGAGAGAGAGAGAGACGGGAAGAGAGAGAGAGAGACGGGAAGAGAGAGAGAGAGGCGGGAAGAGAGAGAGGGAAGAAAGAAAGGGAAGAGAGAGAGAGAGACGGGAGAGAGAGAGAGAAAGGGAAGAGAGGGAGGGAAGAGAGAGAGAGAGAGGGGAAGAGAGAGAGGGAAGAGAGAAAGGGAAGAGAGAGAGAGACGGGAAGAGAGAGAGGGAGAAAGGGAAGAGAGAGAGAGAGGGAAGAGAGAGAGAGAGAAAGGGAAGAGAGAGAGAGAGACGGGAAGAGAGAGAGCGAGGGAAGAGAGAAAGGGATGCAGAGGGAGAGACACTCATGTACGACAATACATTTCAATGTGTTTCTGTTTAAAAATATTTTCTTTTGGATGAATTTGATCCTGGGTAGAAACCGACAAACTGTGCTAGCCAGCTTGTTCACTACGGCTCAGATGTATTGGTGGGTGTATCATTCATTTTGAGAAGCCGTTTCAAAAGGGGGATTGGATAACCTTTTCAGTCGTCGCCTTTGGGCTAAATTGTAGTGCATGTTTACAGGGGCAGATCCACAGCCTGGACTGGGCCCCATAAAACACATCATCCTTTATACTGACACCACCGATCGCTGAGAGCTTGTCAAATGTGTCTCCAATCCATAAAATGTGCTCCGAGCGGTTTTTATGTTTGATTTGTGAAGTTGGCGTTTCCACTGACCTCCCATGCTAACATTATTTTTCAGTTAGGAGGATCTGGGACAGGGTAGTAGGCTGCTGCATCATCACATGGTATACTACTATTCACTGCAATGACTGTTTACTGTTGTGTCTGTAAGTCCATTTTTACTTGAGGGGATAATGAGGGAAACGCTCTTGAGTTATTCTTATTCTCCTCTATTGGGATTGTATTTCCCCCCCAGAATGAGTAGTCAGGTAGTCTACGCTCGATCACAAGCTCAGGTCTTGTGTGTATGTGTGTGTGTGTGTGTGTGTGTGTGTGTGTGTGTGTGTGTGTGTGTGTGTGTGTGTGTGTGTGTGTGACAGGTGAGCATGGAGGAATTAGGTGAGAACACACTGTACGTACACACCAGTGGAGGCTGCTGAGGGGAGGACGGTTCATAATAATGTCTGGAATGAAGTCAATGGAACTGCATCAACCACATGGAAACCATTCCAGACATTACTATGAGCCGTCCTCCCCTCAGCAGCCTCCACTGGTGTGTACGTACAGTGTGTTCTCACTTAATTTCTCCATGCTCAGCTGTCAGATAGCACACTAATAATACATGGACATATTTGTCAGGTAAAAAGGTTAGAAACGTCTCTTCGATTGGACATGCCTTTCAAACACATTCCAATTATCTCTGATATAGGACTCTCCCTGTCAAGTGGAAAGGTTTTGCGGCTTCCTTGTGACCAATAATGTGATTGATATAAATGTTTCTCCTTCCATGGTGAAAACACAACAAGTATAATCACATGGTTACAGAGGGAAAACGATTAATTTCAAGGATAGGATTATGATATTTGTATAGTCTTTTTTTCCACTCTCACAAAGCAGCATACTCTCGTTGTTGGGAATATAATGCATATGAGAAAATCTATTTCCTGCATCTGTTACAGTACCTTCTCACTGTAATAGAGGTGAGCACCCTTGGATTTAAGACAACAACACCAATCTAGTTTTTTTAAAACAGCATCTCTCTTCTGGTGAGGTTGTTTATCCACCCAATCCGCTGTGTCGATTAGCAGACAATAGGACGCAGCCCAATTTACTTCTAATTAGGGATTTAATGTGTGTTATTAAATACATCGCCATGTCCCAATTAGGAAGCACTGGGCCCATACATAATTTTAATTGATATCAGCCTCGTGCCACATGGGCTTACTCCATCAGTATTCCCAAAATGATCTTTGCTGGCGGAACGGTGAGGCGAGAGGAAAGTCATTTTATTGGAGCCTACATCAGCTTAACGGTGCGCATCTGTGTGTGTGTGTGTGTTCGCGCGTGCGCGTATGTGTGTGTGTGTGTACATGTGACTTTTGCGTGTGTGTGTGCATGTGTGTCAAATCAAATCAAATGTTATTTGTCACATGCTTCTTAAACAACAGGTGTAGACTAACAGTGAAATTTTAAAAAGTGATAACAGGAAATAATTAAAGTAATAATGAATACACAATGAGTAACAATAACTTGGCTATGTACATTGGGTACCAGATCCGAGTCCATGTGCAGGGGAACGAGGTAATTGAGGTAGATATGTACATATAACTAGGAATAAACAGTAGCAGCAGCGTATGTGATGAGTGAAAAACGTTAGTGGAAAAAGGGTCACTGCAGATGGTCCGGGTAGCTATTTGTTAACCATTTATCAGTCTTATGGCTTAGGGGTAGAAGTTGTTCAGGGTCCTGTTGGTTCCAGACTTGGTGCATCGTTACCACTTGCCATCTATGACTTGGGTGGCTGGAGTCTTTGACAATTTTTATAGCTTTCCTCTGACACCTGGTACAAAGGTCTTGAATGGCAGGGAGCTCTTCCCCAGTAATGTTCCCGGTCCATCCTCATAACCCTCTGTAGTGCCTTGCGGTCGAATGCCAAGCAGTTGCCATACCAAGCGGTGATGCAGCAAGTCA